>NC_041356.1:4722933-4935433 GCF_900634415.1 Cottoperca gobio | reverse complement strand
TCACAGATTACATGGAAGCAATAGTTTATCTTGACTTTACACAGATTTAAGGAGTAAAAGGTAACGCAGTAATCGTGTAACAGTGACAAATTAAAGTAATGCGTTCATTGAAACCATCTCTGCAACTCTGCTGCTCTGTCAGTGAAATAATAGTTAGACTGTGAGGACACCTGCTGGACGCTACCTGTAACTGCAAACAGAAATAAAAAGCTGAACCTTTTTGTTGTTGTTCCAAGCCTCGTGGGTCTTCATCATGAACGTGTTCTCTGGGTTTGTCTTTAGAACAGCAGAGGGAGATTTGCTCCTTCAAAATGATGCATCAACATGTAGTTTATAGTGATTCAAAAAAACTACAATGCAGGAAAAACGTCACTGAACCACAAATTATATAACATACTTTGCAGTCACGCAACATTTAGAGAAATGGATACATACTAGCAGTAAGTCAGGTGACTCCTGCACGAGACTTTAATTTATAGAGGTAAATTGCACAATTTTCAGGGCCTCTGCATCAACCCACATAGTATGACTGTATATTCATATTTTTAGGATGTATAATGCCAAAATTATTATTCTGACTCAAAATAACGCAAATGTTTCAATTTTCTTCTTCTTCTTCTTCTTCTTTTTTTTTCTGTAGCTTTTACCAATAATTGAGAATACATTTCCCGAGATGCACCAGAGTCTGATCCATCATGTTTGAGCCCCTCGTGCACCACTCTGCTCCGCCTCTAGAGGGTGCTGTTGTTCCTCAAACAGCAGTTGGTTTCAAGCAGAAGGACACGTGAGGTCAGGGAGAGGGGTCAGTTCATCCTTCTCGTCCTTGTTATTGAATTAGAATTGAATTGTTAAGACACATCACTTTGAATAGATGTCTTCATGCCTTTTTTATTTGCAAATTATGAAGTGAAGTCCCTGAATCTTTCCTTGAAGAGGCTTTTCACATCAGAGTAGAGATTTGGTCAAAGCTAAAGGTAACACATTGCGCCTTTCTATTCATTTCAGCCTTTTCTCATTTGATGGTAAACATGGGCTAAAGTAATACGTGGAGTATATTATTTCTTGGATAGGAATGTTAATTGGTCAAAATGCCTGTAATTGTTATATGCCACTTTTAGATTTTTATTTTTAATTGTTCAAAACAAGCCGGCCTATTAAAAATATAGAAGTCCCGCAAATGGTCACATTGTCGTGTCGCTGGAACCAGAGAATAAAATGCATTTTTCACAATGAAAATGACTAATCGTGTCGTATTCTAATCGTGTCAACTCCACATTTAAGTTTCGTCTTCAGTGGACGGATATGTGTTTATGAACGGATGTGGAGCCCCCCCTGAAGCTGACAAGTGTTGAGTGTCACCCCCATCTTCACAAATGTTAAATGAACTCCTGTGGACGTGATGAGGCCCGTCCTTCTCTCTGTGTGTCGAACAGTTTGGTAGAAGCTTAAACTGATTGTTGGATTTGGGATTGAAAGAAAAGCAGGCCGAACCACACAGGTGGTGACCCCAACTTCTTATCTCTCCTCCCTCCACCCGCCCGTTCAACTCCCCCCTCCAGATGTACCCTATTTCATTTTTCATCATTTTCACCCGCGCTCCCCCCCTCCTCTCCCCTCCCGCTCGGTCCAAGATGAAGATTTGGCTCTCGCTCATCCACTCGGCCCCCGCGTGACAACCGTAATTCAATTTTTCCAATCTTTCTAATCTAAAGATTTCGTTTTCATTTTTCTAATACTATCAAGGCAAAAGAGGAGGGGCGGGGGGGAGAGGATGTTGTGCTGGGTACACAGCTTGGGCACCATTTGTGAATATTACAATCTTGTTTCATTCCTCGTCTTCATTAATAAGAGACTTCTTTGAACCCGTCCCTCCCCCTCCTCTCCCTCTCCTCTCTTCATCTCCGTCCCTCTTCTCTCTCTGCCATTTCTGCTGTTCTCTCACATCTCTTTATCCATCCCCCTTTTTCTTTCACTCTTTTTTCCTTTCTTTTCTTTCTTTTTCATCTGTAGTCTATCCCCCTTGAGTCAAGTCCCAAGTCCTAAATCATTACGATTATTTGGGTCTAGGAGGGGCAGCGGAGCGTATGGGGAAATGTTAAATCCATGATGGATTACGACGTCCAGATTGTCGTTTTGAATTAAAGAAAATGATAAGGAAAGAAATGTAAAAACAATCATAAGTAGATTTAGTTCTCAAGGAGAAACTGTTATAATGACAAGTGTGTGTGTGTGTGTGTGTGTGTGTGTGTGTGTGTGTGGGGTGATGTTACTGCATTCAATCAGTGAATATCGGCTCGGCGTGTCCCCTTAAAACCTTTCCCTGGTAAAACGCAGCCGGGCTTAACCGGGACCTGCATCCACTCAATTTAGGCTCTCATCAGGAAAGCACTCGGCAGCCATCTTGTTTGTCAGTTTGTGTTATTACTCTCCTCCTTCAACCATCTGAAGAGCAGAGGAGCTTTCTAGTAGCCCATCCTGTGGCCGTGTGGCTCACTGTAACAACTGAAACTTGACCGTGTGTGTGTGTGTGTGTGTGTGTGTGTGTGTGTGTGTGTGTGTGACATCAAATGTTTGCAAACTTCATCTTCACTCTACGTGCTGTTTTTGTATAAGCTCTAATTTTGCGATATCATTTACCACATATTTTACGTGCAGTATTAGTTAATCTCTAGCCCAGTTTCCTAATCACTTGATACATTTTTTTAAAAATGATTATTGGAATACTACCAAGGTTTCCACACAAATGTCGCGCACACTTTATTCTGTAACTAAACTAAAACAAAGAAGGTGCAACCAGATGACACATCTGAACTGTGGTTGCTGAGTTGTTTCCCAGTCCGTCAGATATTTGTGTGATTGAGAATATAATGTGCTAAAGTGTTAAGTTTGTTAACATGTGCACACATTCAGATCTCTGGTCCGTTAAGTTAATTTGTTTCCTTTTTTAACTCCATAGCTACAAAATCCGACATGTTTGCTATGATTGCAGATGATAAACAGTCGCATAGTGAAAGAAGACGGCGCTCGGCGACTATTGGCTCGTCTAATGTACTTTGTGAGGGCAAGGAAAGGACAGGGATTCACTTCAGAACTACAAAAGCTTCTAAAATGTGCAGATCAAGATCATTTATGTTAAAGAAGTCAGACGTTGTGTGTGTGTGTGTGTGTGTGTGCATATGTGTGTGGTCTGAAGATGGAGGAGGGGGGTGAGGATGAGGAAGAGTCGGATTAGTAGAGGAAGACTGAGTGGTCTCTGGGGAGATTATGCCCTCAGGTCACCAAATGCTTCAACTCAGATTTATGAAACAATTTCAGATTTATATTTATGAAACGATTTCTTTGTGATTCCCAGCATGTGTTCGTACTTACAGCGCAGTGCTGCTCATCAATCTGGTCTTTACCCAGTGAGGATGTTCCCCACATCATATCCCTGTATGGTAATGTGTGATGTTTAATAATATTGTGTAATAAACAAGGGTTTGGGGATGGATTAGGGTTTTAGGGTTAGGGTTTTAGGGTTTAGGGTTAGGGTTAGGGTTTTAGGGTTACACAATCTGTAGAGATGTAGCCACTTCTACTTCCTATAGTTATCATTGTTGTACATTATGATTGGGATCATGGAAATGAACAATATATCCTCTCCACTCGTCCGCTGTAGTAATCTGCCGTGATCCTTAAAGCCAAAGCAATGCAATCTTCCAAATATTTTTGAAACATTTCATTACCATCATATGTTTGGTTCGATTATCCTCATACAGAGGCTCAGATTATGTCTGTAACAATATCCTTCCTGTCTCTTCTCGCCCCCGATCTCATATGGACGTGTGCAAGTAAAGGCAGGGGGCAGTAAAAGAGCATGACATGGTGATACGCAGCTCCGCTGTGCTGTGCAGCGTGATGCAATGGAAGAGTGGAAAAACCCTGAAGCGTATATCGTTATGAATAAACAAAGTCTGGTTTTTTTTTTGGTTTAATTTCCTGACAAATCTGCTGGAGAGTGATAGAAAAGAGATCCGATAGTATGACTGAATTTTACAGAGCGAACAAGTGAAAAGAATCAGCGGATGAATGGTTGCTCGCAGCCCTATTGTTCGCTGGTCTGAATGACTTTCTACAATTGAGGCCTTCAGTGTCTCGTGCACAGAGATGGAGAATTCCTCGGTGTCTCACAACATTCACAGTAACTGTAAAAAGAATTGGTGCTAGAGGATGTTTGCATATTATAAACACACATAAGACTCTTGGCATGTCTCAGTGATTTACCATTTCACATGCCAACCTAAGAACTTAACCTTGTTTTAACCCCAATAAAACTCTTTGCTCTTCTCCTTCAGCCTCATTCTTTCACCTCAGACCTGCTTAGCTGCCAATTGACAGCTGTCCATAAGTGTCTTTGTGTGTGTGTGTGTGTGTTTTCCATGTTCGGTACACCCAGTCCCACAGCTGACCTGCCAGTGAACCTTGACCGCTGCTTGTTCAAAGTCACCCCACAAGCTTATTTGTGGCCTCTTTGTGTGTGTGGACAGGCGAGCGTGGGAGGCCTGAGATTCTTCCCCTCTGTCACTTCTTTCTCCTTCTGAAGCAAGTGTTCACTTCTCTCTCTACCTCCGTTTTACTGTTTGTCTCTCTGAATTTCACGCCATGTTGCTCCACGCTTACAAACAGACATGTTTCTAACCTTTCTCCCTCCTCTATGCCACCTCTATCTGCAGTTCCTCTCCGACAATGCCCAGTGTGTCATTGAGTTATTAATAGTGTGTGTTTCTGAAGAGGGCTCTTCTTGGAGCCCTATCCATTTCTTGATAAATGAAATTCCTTGGCCCACTCTGGGGTCTTAACAATAGGACGACGCAGACACTGAGCTTAAGAGACATTCAAGCACACGCATGCACGTGCACCTGCTCCACATGTCACGTTTCTGTCTTCAGTCACACACATTGATGCACAAGTCTAAAGATTTCCTCTAGACTGAAGTTTGCTTTCAGTCTATTGATGATCAATTGTTTAAGTCGTTTATTATCAATCGTTGCTTCCAGCTTCTCAAGGAGGATTTGCTTCTTTCTCTCTTTGCAGATGAATTATGTTAAAGCTTTGAGTCCCGAGTTGAAGACTTCGCCTTGGACCCAGATTTTCAAGGATTCAGCGATTTTTAATCAAACAAAAGAAACGAAATCTAGAGATTAATGATAATTATCACACGTTTTAAATAGTAGACTGTGCTTTGACATGCAGAATTTCAGAATTTTCATCTATTGAAATATTGTTCACATGAACTTCTCCTGATGCTTTCTTCATCCGTTAAGGAAATTGTTTCTTTCAGGACTGTCGTAGAACAGCAGCCCTGAACTGGATTTGGTAACTTGGTTTATAGTCTTCTTTGAGGATCAAATATATATCAGTCTCTTTTAGAAGACCACAACATTTATGGTCTTTCTCATAATCCTTCTAAATATAAATAAAAAAGCCAATTCAACAAATCAAGAATCAGACCTACTAACAAATGTCATTACTGGGATCTGAACCAACACATTACAAATGGATCTTCTGAGAAACAAAGAGGAGGAAACATGAAATCATGCGAGTCGAGGGATGTGGGGAGAGGTGGGTGATGTGGATTAAAATGGAACGACCCCTGGCTGCGCTCCATTTCTGTCTGGTTAAAGGACAAAGTGGGAGGGGAAGTTGGTCCTCGTGTGTGTGTGTGTGTGTGTGTGTGTGTGTGTGTGTGTGTGTGTGCGCACAGATGAGAGAGTATTGTGTGTGTCAGTTGATGGAACCCCTGGTATTCTTGAAAGGCTCTTATTGACAGACTTAATGCCCTTATTGGACATGAGACACGTGGCTGACACACTCCCTCAAGTGTATGCGTGTCCAAGCAAATGCTGAAAGTGTGTATATCTGTAAACTCGTATTGGTGTGTGTGTGAGCCCCCTGTATCTGCCCTGTGTGAGCCTGTATTGATTTCCACACCAGAAGTCTCCTCCCTATGCTAGTTGAATTATATTATATACGACGACATCACGGAGCGCACGGATGTTGGACACCTTGCACTCCTCCACCTTCCTCTTGAGGATGCCCCACATGTGCTCAATTGGGTTTAGGTCTGGAGACATACTTGGCCAGTCCATCACCTTAACCTTCAGCTTCTTCAGCAAGGCCGTTGTCATCTTGGAGGTGTGTTTAGGGTCATTATCATGTTGGAAAACTGCCCTACGGCCCAGTTTCCGAAGAGAGGGGATCATGCTCTGCTGCAGGATGTCACAGTATATATTGGAATTCATGTGTCCCTCAATGAAATGCAGCTCCCCAGTGCCGGCAGCACTCATGCAGCCCCAGACCATGATGCTGCCACCACCATGCTTGACTGTAGGCAAAACACATTTGTCTTGGTACTCCTCACCAGGGTGCCGCCACACACGCCGGACACCATCTGACCCAAACAGGTTTATTTTGGTCTCATCAGACCACAGGACATGGTTCCAGTAACTCATGTTCTTGGATTCATTGTCTTCAGCAAACTGTTTGCGGGCTTTCTTATGCATCGGTTTCAGAAGGGGCTTCTGTCTGGGGCGACGGCCATACAAACCGATTTGATGCAGTGTGCGGCGTATGGTCTGGGCACTGACAGGCTGACATCCCACTTCTGCAACCTCTGCAGCAATGCTGGAAGCACTCGCACGTCTATTTTTGGAAACCAACCTCTGGATATGACGCTGAGCACGTGGACTCAACTTCTTTGGTTGACCCTGGCGAGGCCTGTTCCGAGTGGAACCTGTCCTGGAAAACTGCTGTATGATCTTAGCCACTGTGCTGCAACTCATTTTCATGGTGTTGGCAATCTTCTTATAGCCAAGGCCATCTTTGTGAAGCGCAATAATCCTTTTTTTCAGCCGCTCAGAGAGTTCCTTGCCATGAGGTGCCATGTTGTCCAGCATTCAGAGAGAATTGTGCCCAAAACACCAAATTTAACAGCCCTGCTTATCATTTACACCTGAATCCTTGTAACACTATATATCACAGGGTATGCTTTTGATAAACACAAGTTTAAAAGCCAAATAATATCTTAAATCTACATTTTAATGCCTTTGATTGCTTTGTAGTGGTCTCTCGCTAAAACATCTTAAAGTCATTGTTTCTGCTGTTTGATATTTGACAATGTGACGTTGTTTGAATGACTTTCCACACCTACTGAGCACAGCTTATTGGGTAGCATTAATCGAAAAGACGCAGGTGTCCTCAAAACATAATTCTCAATGATTTCATTCTTTGAAGCAAAGAGAATCGTGACTCTTTGAATGAATCCACGTCCCCTGTTTTGTGCGCTTGGCAGAGACTATTGTTCATCAAATGAAACCAAATGAAACCAGCACGTAAATCGTACAGCGGTGTGAAAAACTCTCCTCAACCAAGTGTCCCAACTTAAGCTGAAGTTCTCTTGTAGTTCAGTCAACGTGGAGAATCAAGGTGAATCTCTTTGTCACTGAACAACATGACGTTTCCTTTCCTGCTGCCCCATCAAACAGAAGAGAGAAGGACGTACATCACCATTTAAACACAACCACAACTTCAGGCTGTATGTAAACCTTCCCACTAGGGGGCATGGTGAGGCATTAGCACTTCCTTGAAGCACTTTAATGCTCCGCTGTGATGTGAAGACATGTGTCTCAATCCCGTGTCGTCGCTTTATTTTCTCTTTGACACCTGTGTCTTTTACCCACACTCTTTTTTAATTTAATTTTCTCTTCCTCTTATCACTCCATCTTTCTCTCTGTTCTTTCTTTGCCTCCTTTATTTCTTCCTCCCCTTCTCATCCCATTTCCTTCCCCTTTGTGTGATGAAAAAGTGCAGTCTTGGCGTTTTACTCTCATATCAAATGCTCATACGCGTAAAGGGAGAGAGTGACAAAGATGCCAGCCAGTGTTACACTCTGTGTGTGTGTGTGTGTGTGTGTGTGTGTGTGTGTGTGTGTGTGTGTGTTTGCCAGAAGAACATTGCATTGAAGCACCAGTGAACATCTGGCCCATGTGCCAATGATTGGTTGGGGAAGTTCCTCAGGATATAACACTTGAAAATGTCTTGGCATGTTCGCGACAACAGCAGTGCAGTTTGTGCAGCGTGTGTGTGTGTGTGTGTGTGTGTGTGTGTGTGTGTGTGTGTGTGTGTGAGGTTGTATTAAATGTGTGAGTTTAAGATGATTGTATTCTTCTGCGTGTGTGTGAGTGCTGATTGTACTGTACTTGTGTGTTTGTGTTGGGAGCTTTAACTTTCCACCATTAGCTCTAAACCCTTTTTTTGAGCAGGCGGCTGATTCTTCCCTTGATTACTATTTAGACTTCTCTCCTTTGTTTTATCTCTCCGTTTATACCTTCTGCTAGCTCGTTATTCTTCTTTCTCTGGAATAATTTAATTTTCTTTGCTGGTTCCTACCGGTGCTAGTTAGGTTCAACGAGAGGCCAGTGGAAGTTCTTCTACTTTTACCTGTTTCCTTTCCACCTTCTCTTCCTCCTTTTCCATTCTCCTTTACAATCTTCTCTCCTTTGTGACTCCCACACCCCGATCACCTAATTCACCCTAATAGACTACAGATGCACGGGTTTGTACGCCGCTGATCGCACATGTGTCTGTTGTGTTCTTGTGTCCCCGTAAAGGAGACGGTGGCCCTCATCGGCGGCGTCCGCCCGGTGGTAGCGGCGGGCGGCGGGCCGTGGAAGATGCGGCAGGGTTGTTAAAAGTGTTGTTAAGAGAGCGGCTGGCAGCTGTTCCTGACAGGTTGGGGATGGAAGGACAGATGGTGTTTGATTAGCGAACAGACCGCTGATGGAAGGAGGGATGGAGGGAGGAATGAGGGAGGAGGAAATTGATATCAGTTAGGAGGGAGAGTAAAAAGAAGATGGATTTTTTTTTTACTTAAGGATAGATATGTGGAAGATAAATCCATAACAAATAGGAAAAAAGGGCAGGATTCAATGTGTTATTGTTAAATCATGGATCGATGTGGTTTTCAGTACATCAGAGAGTGATGGAATGACTTAACGGCTAAAGTAGCACATGACATAAAGATTGAGGATTTCTAAGAGAATGAATGAGGTGGGATAGGAGCATGACCCGATGGAGGAACGAAGGGATGCAGAGCGTGCTGGGGGGAGGAAGTGAAAACGCTGTCGGGGCAGCTGTTCTGAACAACAATTAGCTTCATCCACCTGGGTGCCATCTTAAAGAACTGATGCAAATAAACCTGCAGTGCTGGCTGATTAAAGTCTGTTCAACAAGCTAACAGTGATTGTTGCAGGCAGCGACGGTCCGATTCAATCAGTCGTTTATTTGAATGATGTTCTGAAGTTGATGTTTTAAAATGAGTCATAATTAGATGTGAGCTTCGGGTCAGCGTGAGGTCAGACGGCGAGCGCAGGTTCTACTCAAGCAGCTCGAACACGCAATGAAAACGATATCAGAACGTGATGGAAGATCAATGAATTCTGCCAGCGTGCACTAAAGTGAAGACAAAGAGCTTGTCTCCTGTTCTTTGCAACGGCGTCATCTTAAAGAACAACACGTTGTTAAAGTTCAGAGATTACACGCTGTCTAGCAGCAGTTTGCTAAAAGGTTAAACTGAAAGACCTTTGACATCTCACAGTTTAGTCGCTCTCTGTACTCGAGTATTGAAGCTTTTGACATTATTTTAGTACTTGAATATATCCAAATGCAACTTAAAAATCATGCTGGGAAATGCACGAGCTCAAGTGTTATAGTTGTGATGCAAGAATTGACAGAAGCAGAATTTCAAACACACATTACACACATACAAACGTGATGATCAAGTGCAATAACACACATCAACTTGTGTTTCTGCCTTGCATCTATTTACCAATATGGCAGCGAATGTGAATAAAGTGTGGGGGGGAAAACTCCCTTTTACACACACACACACACACACACACACACACACACACACACACACACCACGGTCCACTTTAGCAGCAGTTAGCGCGCAGAAGACAGTTAGAGCTATTAGGATTATGTTGAGAAGAGATTTTCCTCGATAATAAACTCTCTCCCTACTCCATAATAATAGCGGCCATTACCCAAGATGTATCTCTGTCCTGCCATCTCGGCGGACAATAAGTGTGTTTGTGTCTGTGAGTGTGTTTGTGCATATGACGGGGTGATTGAGAATGAAACAATCAGCAGGCCAACACAAACACAGCTGTTTTATTGTTGCGCTGCTCAGATGTGCTTTCACAGGCAGACGGCGTGTGTATGCGTGCGTGTGTGCGTGTGTGCGTGTGTGTGTGTGTGTGTGTGTGTGATCATATAGAGCAAAGACTGACCCCACCTCCTGTTCTAATGAAAAGCTTTGGTAGTATAAGCTCGACAATCATGATTCTGCCTTTTGTTTTCTTCAAAGCACTTAGTGAGAGACTTTGATGAAAACCTTTTAGAGACTACACTTGGTTTGTTTGTTGTTGTCTGTCTGCAGTAATATCTTACTAGAGACTTACTAAATAACTTAAAGAGGCACTCCAGCGATTTAGTGTGATACTCGCACAGAGACAGATTAATAAACCGACGGTCAAAAACTTTCCCAAAACCAATTCTGATGCCTCCATCTCAGGGTATTGGCTCATATGTAGTCTGTGTTCCTTATGACATGGAACACATTTAATTGTTTTCATGTCGTGAGGGATTATACTTTGGATCATGACTACAAACCGAGAATCTTGCAAGTACATTAGCTTCAAATAAGCCAAACTAATGCAAGTGCAACATACAGAAACAAAAGAATAAAATGTTAGCATGTCAGGGTAAACGTTACTGAACATCAGGACATTAGCATTTAGCTAAACGACTCTCAAAGCCTCTAGTGTGTTTTCTTTTGCTTTCATTTTGAGAGTAACTTCCTGATCACTTTAATTTAGTCTGATTCTCAATTGACTTTATTGAGAGAAAATATATCTTCCCTGGAAACTGGATTATTACAGGAGCCTGGCAATATAATATTACTTACAAATGCTACTATATCATCGTTACATTGTTGTATTTAAACTTGAGTGTGTGTGTGTGTGTGTGTGTGTCGCCATGTTTTATACACACCTAGTTTTTTCTTCTGCATGTAAGCGAGAGAGAGAGGAGAGCACATAGAGTGCTGGCACTTTATCCCATGCTGGTGATGGTGGTTGGCATTGTGTGATGCCAGTTAGCGTTTGGCGCCAACACACAGAGGGCATGGTGTGTGTTTGTGAGTGTTAGGGAGGTAAGTGGTGTGAGAGGATGGACGGAAATAAAACCAACGAGAAGGGAGGCAAGGAGGAGAGGAGACGGGGTAAAGAGGAGTAATGTCAGTGATGAAGGGGTGAGAGGATGAGCAGAGGACAGATAGAGGAGTGAGAAGGATGGGAGGGCAACAAGGGCAGACAGGCCTCGTCCCTGTGCCTTTGTGTGTGTGTGTGTGTGTACGAGTGTGAGTCGGCACCTATGTCTTTTTGTGTGTATGTGTGTGTCTGTCCCTGCGTCTTTGTACTGGCTAATCTAGGCGTCAGCAGCTTTTTGAGGCTTTTGTGCTGACAATAATCACACAGCGCTCCTCTTTTCAATTCATCAGCAACAACAACAAGGGATCACATGTCCCCTATACAGGGGAGAGAGAGAGAGAGAGAGAGAGAGAGAGAGAGAGAGAGAGAGAGAGAGAGAGAGAGAGAGAGAGAGAGAGAGAGAGAGAGAGAGAGAGAGAGAGAGAGCACGGACAGAGTTAAAGTGGCCATCATGTTGCCTAGTTACTGCTTGGGTGGATGGCGATTTGGTGTGTGTGGGCAGGCACATGCAAACGGTCAACACCCTGCACACTTGTGCTGAGTGCAAATGGAACAGAAAAGTACAATCACACACTTCCTTTTTTTTTTTTTTTTTTTTTCAAAGAATAATTTATTTCATGTTGCAGTGTGATGGATAAACAATGAGTAAACCACTGGTCAAATCTGTAGCAAGCATTAATAATCATCATCAGAATAACATTAATAGGAATAATTATTTCAATTATAAATAATAACAATATCAGAGTGATCAGAGTAATTATTACATCTATACAAGCTACAAATATCAGCATTTTGTCCTATGTCTTTTTTTTTTTCTGCTGTTAAAACACTTCACACATGACCGGCCGGTGCAGCTGCCCCTCTTGGCCTCCCGGAGCAGAGAGACAAATCAGTTTTTTCATCGGTGCTTTTGGTTACTTGTGGCGACTTCCAGTTTCAAGGTTCTTCGCAAGACGGGGAGTTAAAATTGGACATTTTGATATCTCTGAATGCATGTGCTCAATTTTAAGAACGTCTGATTGTACCACAGTGAGTCACCAGTGTTTTTAAAAAGTGTTACGACCCTCTGTGCCAGTCGATACAAGTGTGTATCGCCAAAGGTTAGCTTGTCCCACGGCACCATGAAGAATGATTCTTGTGTGTTGTATCATGTGGGGATGACGTGCTGCTGAGAGAGAGAGAGAGAGAGATCTACGAAGCACATGAAACCGTAATGAACGCTTTGCTCCTGTTAATCATTACAAAAATGATCCAAACACTTATTACAACAATGATTTACAATACAGTAAATCCACTTTGCAATAAGAAAAACTGAAATCACAAATTGATGTAAAATGGGATTTTCAGATTAGGATTTAGAATTTTCGGAGAAACAAATGAAGCATCCAAACAATTGATATGAAAATGAACAATATCAAAACTGTTACGGCACTGCGATGTCCTCAATACAGTTTCCTGGATGTGTCCAGCATCAGTGCTATATTGTTAAATAATATAAAATATGTTAATTAATAAAAGCAGGGATTCTTACTGTAAAGTGTCACAAATCATACATAACAAAGTGTAAATGTTTGTTCTGTAGAAAACAAGAAGAGAACAAAAAGGGCCGTGTTGTTGAGGCTGTAGTAATTTAGTCAAATAAGTGCAGTTGAATGAATTTGTATTCATTTCTTTCTGATATTGTAAAAATGGGACTGCTAGTATCTAGATCTGAGAGATATTAAAAAAGAAATACAAGAGAGGGATTTGTCTTTGATGCAACATGAGCCAAGAGGGGCGGCCTAGGGAAGGGTGGGGCAGGGAGAGCCACACAGTCAAAAACAAACACCCAGTAAGTCTCAGTACAGTAAGAAGGGAGAGGTAAAGGGGACGGGAAATAAACAACGACTACGTTTATTTATGTCCAGTTTGTCTGGGCTCACGTGAGGATCTGGGAATGCTACTGTGCTTTCCTATTCAAGAGGTGTGTGCATGTGTGTGTGCATGTGTGTGTGTGTGTGTCTATGTGACTGAGGGTTCATAGAAGAGAGGCTGTAAGCTTCTACAAAGGAGCAAAAATACAGAAACATCACTTTTTTTTCTCCAAAAATGTCCATGTAACTTAAAAACATCCACAATAAAAAGATTCTTATATATTATCTTTATTTTTAGTTCGCTCCCGACCCCGAGTCGAAGGGCTGAAGATCGCTCCATCGTCTTCCTCATCCCTTAGTTCCTCCAGAGATGGATGAAGAGCAAGTTTGGACGAGGTGGAGGAGAAAGAGAAGAGGAGCTTTTCTCTAAGTGCAAGGAGGTTCAACTTTCACTGTTTCGCTTTTAACTTATAAAAGTCTCACAATTGGGTAATTTGAGTATTGTGTGACTCTGAGTCGGAGCCCTTTGCCTCGTTCATGAGGAATATTTTTTTCTTTTATAAAACATTTTAAGGGCAGGTTTGTCTTTTAAAAGTTGGGCTGACCAAAAACAACCATCAACAAATCTCTCCAGGAGCCTCCGAGTAGAACCACGTCAAGCCTCTGCATCGCGTTCGAATCGCCAAACGCACTTTCACTGAAGACCTCAATCTAGTCTAACTAACTGTCTTCTCACGGTCCTCGGACGCTCGTCTTGCTCGCCGTGTTTCCTTCCTCGCCCCGGTCAGTCATGGAGGAGTTCTTGTAGACAGTTGGGGGATTTGAAGACATCGGGAACCTCGCTGTCCAGTTTGCAGATCACCTTGTAGATGGCCTTCTTCCAGGACGGGTCTGCATCCTTTCCAGCCACGATGGCATTGAAGAACTCTCGAAGAGTCAACTGGGACACCTCCAGGAATCGTTCAGGAACCTGAAGCAAAGGGAAACAGGTAGAAAGGAATGATATCATGAGACAGCTTCGATTGTTTGAACAAAAGAGCAGCTTCCCCTTTGTTGTCCTAAATCTACAATACAGTAGTTATACAGACACATGCAGAAGTGTGTTACTTCTGTGTGAGCACGTGGACTGCTTCACCTCTTTCAAGGAGAAAGTACCCGATGCACATAATCTGCTTCTATAACAGCCTCCACTCTGGTGAGGAAACTTGAAACAATATTCCACAACAAAGCGTGACAGTAAAAGTGCACACACTTTATTGGAGAGAGGCGTTTAGGAGTTCTGTGCATCTGATTGAACCTGTTCACGCAAAATGATTACAGTGGATTGACACATAGGAATAGAACATATAATAATATTAAAAGTAGATAGATTAGATTTCATATCTTTGACATTTTAATGAGTAAATGGGTTAATTGATAACTGAAGGTTGAGTTGTGTTTTTATTTTCCTTCTCTGACATTAAAAGACAATATTCTGTCACGTTAAGTCCACCAGGAGACGTCCGCATGTCTAAGATCACAATAGAAATTCAAACATCTTCCAATATAGACAAACTATTTTTTAGAAAAGTGATTCTGTAACTGAAACTGATCAAGATTTAGGTTAAGTGTGCGTGTGTTTCAGTGTGTTTCAGTGTTTCAGGTGTCCATAAGTTACTATTCCTGTACCAAGTTCTAGTTCAGCTGTCAACTTCCCCTTAATGTACTTCCCCTTTCTTAAAGTGTGTGTGTGTGTGTGTGTGTGTGTGTGACAGGTGACACACGACACACGACACACTCAGTCCTTGACAATTGTAGGTGAACAGTTGTCTGTGATCTGTCAGTGTGTGTGTGTGTGTGTGTCTGGGGCAGAGTTTAAACAAGAACAGAGGGATTGCAGGGATTCAATTGTCCTTTCCACATGCAGGCATAAATATACTGTCATCACAAGGCTTTTTGTGTGTGTGTGGGTTTTAATGGCAGTGTTTGACAGCAGAACAATGGCACACACACACTTTTCATTTTTTTTTTTTGCCCTTTCTCCCGGGGGCAAGATCATACAAAGACACTAAACAACCTGACTAGGATTCTCCCCCCCCCCTCTCTCTTTTTCTTCTTCTTTGTCTCTTTTTCTTGCATGCAGATGCATAGACACACACTAACTGACACACACACACACACACACACACACACACACACATTTGGGAGGCTGACTCCTCCAGAGGTGCATGCTCCTATACACCCCAACACACATTCACACACACACACACACACACACACACACACACACACACACACACTCACAGACACACACTCACACACACACACACACACACACACACACACACACACACACACACACACACACACACATACACACCTAGAGGACGACAGAGGGCTGTCTGGGTGTCCCCATCATGCGTGGCAGGACATGCCAAGGTTAGCTGCAACCAGAACGGATGAATCACCACACACACACACACACACACGCACACACACACGCACACACACACGCATACACACACCCTAAATGATTCCCTGGACTCTCATATACTCTGTCTACCCTCACCTACCCTCTCTTTCTTTTTAGCTGGCCTCTTGAGACCACAGTTATTTCAATGAGGCCCTCTGTCACTGTCTTGCTATAGACACTACTGTACACACACACACTCTTTCTCGTACACACACACAACTTTACAGGTGATATCTAAGCCTGATCTACATGGGAGATTTTACACAAAGGTTCCACAAAACTTCCACTCTTATTTTGGCTGTCAGTTATTACTCAGGCAATCCCTCATTGCGACTGCAGCAAGTGTGATAGGTCAAAGTTGAACCAGGGAGTCTGTCCATAATCTGTGATGAACGTTTACAGTTGTTTAAAGATCAGGTCTGTCTGCTTGTTTTTCTTCTCTTTAGTGATGCTGCTGCATTTGAGATCTCCGCAATTAACTTGGTGAGTACAATCGTATTATTAGAGATGGGAATGATGGCCAGAACTATGAAAATAAGACCCCAGTTGTAACCAATGGGAATTATCCCTTTAAGAAACAAAGAAAATAAATTAGGTTTACTTATTAGACCTCAGCCGGGGCCAAAACATTTTTGTAATTTTAGGCTTAACCTTTTTGAAAAACAGAAAGCCCCCGATGCAAGCTGCTGTTTTTAATAGTTGCTGTGAATCTCCCCACTGGGACAAATAAAAGTTGAAACCTGAGCTTGATCTTGAAGATGAATGTGCCTTTGAGGCGTCCTCTCCCTTCTGGATTACATCCCTGCTTCATCCTTTAGTTTGCACTTATCTTTAAAAAAAAAGAAGACAAATCCACCGATTTAGTGTCTTCCCAGAACTCCTTTTCTTAATATTTCTTTTTCCTTTTTGATGCAAATATTCTTGATTTTTGACCTCTTCCATTTCTTTTCTTTAATCTCCAAATTGAAGCTTACTCTAGTCCCTTCCACCACAGTGAGGTGCGTCAGTGAAACACCTTTAATGCCGGCGTGTAGCTACAGAACCTGGATGCACTGATTGAGGGAAATCCTCTGAGACTGAAAGACTCTGATTTTAGTTTACAATTGAGATATAAATCGCAAAGAGTTGTCAAACAAAAGCCTCCACGCGCAGTAGGACAGTATGAGATTCAGTGACCTTGTCCTAGAAGGCCTGAGTGTTTTGTGCCTTGTTCAGCATTATGATTGGTGTGTTTTTAAAATGTTTCAGAGTGACGTGCGTCATCGCAGCGGTGGGAGGACTCAAAGTGCTGAAACGAGACTAAAACAGGCCGACCAAAGGACACGGCTGATTCACAGAGAGGTAGGAACACAGCAGCAGAAAGACTGAAATGAAGCAGCGAGGATAGTGTGTGTCAGCTCGACCGGACAAACACACACACAGACACACACTTGGGTCCAGATGCCCAGATTTGTCTGGCCGTCGTAAATCAGTCCAATAAAGAGATCTAAATTAGGCCATCATCAATACAGATGGGCCTGTTTCCCCCAGTGTGTGTGTTTATGTGTGTGTGTGAGATTCACTCCTGGCGTGGATCTTGATATGGTGTCTTGTTGCCAGGAGAGAGAGAGCGAGTCAGGATTGGGGAAAGGGGGAAAGAGAAAGAAAGATAAAGAGGAAGAAAGACACTTGGTTCCCAGTAAACATAATTCGCATGATTGCTCCGGTTTGGTGGGTAAATATTGGATGAAGGGAGGCTCAATTACTCTCTCTTCACACACACACACACACACACACACACACACACACACACACAGAAGGACAAGAGCCTGTAAATCTCTACATCGCTGCCCAACAAAGAGGCCTACTGGGACGCCCCCCCCCCCCTCCCTCTTTTTGTCCTCGTCTCTTCCCTTTCTCTCATCTTCTCACTCTCCCCCTTCATCCTTCTCCTCATCGGCTCCTCCACCCCTCATCTCTTCTTGGAAATGCAGTCTTATGAGAAATCGCAAACTTGCTTCGTGTTTTACATTTGCTGCTTTAAAGAGATGTCACCTGCACAGTTATGGTCCATTTTATCCAAGTATACGAAGTATGAATAACTGTTGTGTGACAGTTTTTAGTATATTGAACCAAAATGACCATAAAAACTAATTCATGAATAGAAATATTAGTTCCCTATATTAGTCGCCGCTCTAAAAACGTGTAGTTTTGCTTTTTACTGGAAGAAATAATCTGATGTTTTCCATTGTCTGGTAGCAACAACAGAAAAAAAGTCAAACGTTGAGAAACAGCCCAGCGTTAAGCACTTAGCAACAGTGACGTCTGCTCTGCTAATTCAGTCATTTCTTACAGTGCGGACCACAAGCACAAAAGGGCAGTGTTGCACTAAAACATATTTTTAGAATAAAGGAGAGCCTTTTATAAGTAGGGTGCTTCTTTATGAATACACTGCCCCTCCTTTTAACACATCCCAAATAGAAAGAAAACTCAACGTAGACTTAAAAGTTACACATGTGGAACATCGACCGTCATCACACAGAGAATACCGACCGCTTGGTCCGGGACAATGCAGCGCGAGGCACATTCACACACACACACACACACACACACACACACACGAGAAGCCTCAGCGAGCAGAAGAATAGCTTGTGATGAATAGTCATCATCTCTAATGTGATAGTGATGTTTCTCTGGGTTTTGTGCTACTGTTGCTACCTAAATCTAATTATACTAATTGCCGTACTGCAATTATGGGAATATTATAATTCTATCGGGGTTGATCCAATCCCAGCACTGCAGCTTCTTTCTTTAAGTGTCAGTATCTTAAATATAAATCACTGAATAGTATCAAGATATTGACACTATGAGTTTAGGAGGCTGTAAAAGTTTCACTGATTAATGTTGGCAGTAAATGATACTTGTTGTTAGATAAACTCTACAATAAGTGACGTGTTTTATGGTTCCACTTCCGTAGCTTTGGTTTGAATTCATCCCTTCCTTTTCTTCCTTTACACCCCTAAATCTTCTTCCTTCAATTCCACAAGCCTCCTCATCGTCCCTTCTTTGCTGTCCAACAGTTACTCCCCCTCCTTCTCTTTTTTCTTTCTCCCACATTTCCCCTCTCCCATCCCTGTTGATCCCCCCCCCCCCCCCCCCTCTTTCTCCCTGCCTCCCCTCGACTCCTCTCTTGTGAATATAAGCCACTCCTCTGTCTCCTAAAGGATTGATGCTTTCTCTCTTCAGGCTGTCAACATGAGACTGATGGAGACGTCTGGGATCTGTGTGTGTGTGTGTGTGTGTGTGTGTGTTTCCTCGGTTGACTCTACCTATTCACCGTACGCTCTTTCCACCTGCTTTTCCACCCATCGCTCTGTTTCCTCTCCATCCTCACTCCTCGTCTTGCACAAAGGAAAGAACGCACACACCAGGCTCTTAAGAAATCACTGAGCAAACACCATATGTTTGATTCTCAAGGTGTACAAACAGAAAGTGTTGTGCCTTCTCTTCCCCATTTTACTTGAAGTCTTTTTTACCTCCCTCCATTAACGGAGCAGACTTTGACTGTGTACTCAAGTGTGTGTACACTGGTTCAGCGTGTCTTTACGAGTTTGCTCTTTTGTTCGTTGCTTGATCATTGGTCATTTTTCAGCTCGCTTGTCCCTTTCAAACATCTTCCTTGTCACGCACACGCACACACACACACACACACACACACACACACACACACACACACCTTGACACTTTTGACACCATTTTGTTGCCAGTCATTTGCTCTGTGGCCTTGAGGTCCACTTTGCTGTTGGTAAGTAGCATTTTTCTGTCTTCGAGACAATACTGGAACCCTTTAATGTGCGTACTGAACAAATGCCCTGTGTGTGTGTGTGTGTGTGTGTGTGTGTGTGTGTGTGTGTGTGTGTGTGTGTGTGTGTGTGTGTGTGTGTGTGTGTGTGTGTGTGTGTGTGGGACTGAGTGGACATATCATTTTTGTGCCAACACACAAGCATCTGCTTCCTTTTTCCTCCTCTTCTCCCTCACTCTCCCTGCTATCAGGTCTGGCTTTCGTCACACACACCCTGGCAGGAAAATACTTGGAACACACACACACACACACACGCACATATCCACAGAGTCCTTTCTCTCTTACTCTTCTTCGTCTTTTCTCCTTCAACAGGAACTAATCAACAGGACAGTTTAAGTCATTATTGTTGTTCTTTGTATTTAGTAGCTCTGGATGTTGTTGGAGTGAAGAAGTTTGGACTCTAGTAGAATCTTTGAAGCTGCTCTGGTAGCTCATGTTGGCCGCACACCTTAGGTTGTTTTTTTCCATCTCTATTTGCATAGATTTCTTCCCTATTTGAATCTTTATGTGGGGAAAGCAGACTGAGCATACTCCCAGCCTCACGCTAACACGGATTCATACATTGAAAGGACACTCCTTCATTTGTGTCCAAAACATTGTTGTTTTGGTTTGAAACTCCAATTACACACCCTGCATGCGTGTGTGTGTGTGTGTGTGTGTGTGTGTGTGTGTGTGTGTGTGTGTGTGTGTATGTGTGTATGTGTGTGTGTGTGTGTGTGTGTGTGTGTGTGTGTGTGTGTGTGTGTGTGTGTGAGCTCCTGGAGCAACAGCTTCTGTTTCCACACACATGCTGACTGTCTGTAATTGTCCTTCTTAAAGATAATGTCAGTTTGATAGACAAAACAGGAGATTGTGTACTTTGTGTGCTCTTTCGTCGGCGGCCGTAGACTTAGCGATAAGCTGTCGATTCAAATCAGGACTGACACTTGACTTTATGCTTGAAAACATGTTGAAAAAGTCTCGGCTTTTGAACAGGTTCAAATGCATTATTTTGTCATTCAGGAACCTGAAAGACTTGCAAAGAGTCTTGTGACTGGGACCTGCCCTCAGGCTTCTGACTCTTGACTGGCATTGGCGAGACCTAAGACTTGACTTTGACTCAAAAGGGTTTAGTACAGCTCTGGTTGGGGATTCAGCGACTTGGTCAATGTTGTTTTAACTCTAGTGGTTCGGGGAAGGGGGAGCGAGACTCATTTCTTTTTGTGTCATTTCTAACTAATCCGCTATATATAAACATTTCTCACCCCCGTCTCTCTATCATGGCGTCCGCATCACACAACCTTTTCCAGCGGCCATTTAAAGTGTGAAATTAAAGGTATAAGTGGAGACTGGGGGTTCCTCCAGGACATAAGCAATATGTTTCCTTTCTCTGCTGCTCTTTTGTCAGTCACTGATCTCACTGTCACCAGGACAATGGCAATAAAGTTTCTCTTTGTTCAGACTGCATGTGACGGAGAGGAAGGGTCTGCGTCCTGAGATTGCGTCTGTGTGTGTGTGTGTGTGTGTGTCTGTTCTCACTATCTCATTAGTGCGTGTTTCTTCTTTTTGTGTGCAACCGTTTTACGTGTGTGTGTGTGTGTGTGTGTGTCGTCGTATCTCCGTACACTGCAGTTTGCGTGTGCCCGTTCATACACGTGCTGTGCTTCCTTTGATTGGTGTGTGTGTTCTGTGCTTCTATGTGTGTGTGTGTGTGTGTGCAAGTGTGTGTCACCCATAGAGGACAATAGCCTAGGTCATCTGACTGAGAGGCTGCAGACCACTAGTATCACATGACAGAGGCTGAAGGCCACGTCTTTGTTACCAGGCCTATTGTTAAAGCTAAGGAGACAGCTGGGACAGGGGAAGGGAATCACTGCATGCACAACACACACACACACACACACACACACGTACACACACATACAGGAAGACCAAACACAGGCACACATGCACACACACACACACACGCATACACCGCCCCCTCGTGACTCCAATCAGGCTCAGTGACAAAGATGATGCCTTCTTCTTCTCAACTGGAATACTAAGACACACACACACACACACACTCCCACACACGCGCACACATTGCAAGCAGATAGCTATAATTATAGTGACAGAAACTGGCAGGTGGCATTGTCTGTACCACACCGCTCTCTGTCAAGCAGCGACAGAGACAGTGAGGAAGACTTACTGAGTGCTCATACTTGCTTAATGAAATTGAGTGACAGCAACAAAGAGTGTGTGTAGATTAAGGGCTTATGTGTGTGTGTGTGTGTGTGTGTGTGTGTGTGTATCCAACCCTATATTTTCATACTCCATACAACTAAAGCACAAATAACTTTGTATGGTTGTGTTGAGGCCAAGTGTTTCAGTTGTCCACAGTTAACAGTATGTTGCAGGATGCCAATCCCAGTCTCCAGTGTCAAAACCTTAAGCTTTGTGTGCCCTACCTCCCACTCTGACCTATTCACAAATGTATTTGACAAAGCACATAAAAATATTTTGTAGAGACACGCTGGTGCTATGTATTCCCATGAGAAACTTCGATTATTTGTGTTTAAATTTTTGTTAGGGTTTGCATTTTTAGATGGTTTGGTCGCCTCTTTTAATATATTTCAGAGGGGGGGGCATTATCTAGTCGAGCATGGAAATAGTTAAATTAAAGATAATAAAAGCCGGTGTCTCTAGTAGTAAAATACAAAAAGACATGAACCCTGGTGTGATTGCCCAAAGCTCTACACTGAGAATGAGGGAGAGCTCAGAGTTGGATAAAGAGGGAGGAGAGGACAGGTGGAGTCTTTGAAATGAGTGTGTGTGTGTGTGTGTGTGTGTGTGTGTGTGTGTGTGTGTGTGTGTGTGTGTGTGTGTGTGTGTGTGTGTGTCTGTGTGCCTTCTGGGTAGGTTACAAATAGAAGACATAAAAGGTGAGGACAACAGAAAGACGGATGAGACACGAAGAGGAAAGAAATGATACACTTAAGGCTAATGGATTAAGAGCGATGGATATTAAATGATTTGTTGTGTGTTGATTCATTAATAACAAATTGATTAAAATCAGCCTATCAACATTGGGCTTCAGCACCAAGGCATTTATTTAAAGCTTTAGAGCTTCCTCTATGAGAAGCGAGAGAATCTGACAGAAACTTTGCGAATCGATTACTGAGAGTCGAGCTCGGCCCCTTTTCCATGGACTCGAATGAAGAGGAAGCGGAAAAGATGAGTGAATAGATGAATAAGGGGAGACAAAGGATGACAAAGAATCTAAAACGGCGGAGAAAGACATGAGAAGTTTACCCTTTCATAAAGTGCACAGCTTATGAAACCAGATAGCCCTGAAATGTGAGTGTGTGACCACTCTGTGGCCTCCAGGTGTGTGTGTGTGTGTGTGTGTGTGTGTGTATGTGTGTGTGTGTGTGTGTGTGTGTTGTTCAAAGTCAAAGGGCAGATTTTGGTAGCAGCCACACCCACCCTTCAAGGGAGGGTATCACTGCTCTTTCAGACGGACACAAATGAGTATGTGTGTATGTGTGTGTGTGAACATATGTGTGTGTGTGTGTGTGTGTGAAGCGCAGCTGTGCCGTCGTTTGGTGCTGACAGAGCCAGCGAGGATCCTTGAACTGGAAAGATGAGATTGTCCTCTATAAGACTTCATAAAAAAATCTAATTTTCCCTCTTCAGCCGACACACACACACACACACACACACACACACACACACACCAAAATATATGACAACTTCATCCCTTTCTACGCTCTCGGACTCTATTCCTCCACTTCACATTCACATTTCGTCTGTGTGCGAGTACTCTGGCATGTCTAAGCCACCAGTGTACTGGAGGTGTACTGGAGGTGTACTTCAAAACTTTAACACACACTCACAAGTTAAGAGTGCCGTGCCTAATGCTGCTGGCAGACTCGTCAATTTGTTCTCAATCTAAAACAGAAAAAGAAAGAGAGGAAACGTTTCTCTTCCTCTTGGCAGTAGGTAGAAGCTGACACCTTTCCCTGAGTGTCCTGGCAAAGAAAATCTCTCTCTGTCTCTTTTTGTTTTCCCTCTTTTTTTTGAAGATGAGACTATTCCCCGTTTCCTTTCCCATTCTCCAGCCTCCTTCCTTTCTTTGCCTTCCTCATTAGTTTGTGGGCAGAGCTGCAATTAGGACAAAATTGTTTGAGAGGAGGGGAAGGAGGAGAGAGGAGAGAGTAAGGATGGAGAGAGAGAGGGGGAGAAAGAGGGGGAGAGAGGTAAACAAGAAAGAAGAGATGAAAGAATGTGGCTGGAGAGGGGAGGAGGAGGTAATTAATGAAGCTGCTATAATTGCTGCGCCCTGTTTACGCCAACTTTGGAAGACAACACACACATACAAACTCCCGACAAATCGCACTCACCTTTCCACAGCATTAATCTCCAGTGACTATTTAAAATGCTGGCCATGTACGTTAACTAACGACACAAGCTTTTTTTTCAACCCGTCAAATCAAAGAACACTTTCTTATTCCACCACGTAGACAGTGTTGACAAAGATTTAGTTCTTTTTTTAACCAGAAAAACATTAAAAAATGCTAATTATTTAACCTTGCAAGGCCTTCTGTTGGCAGGTAATTGGACAAAGAGCAGGTTTTTATGGAAGGAATAAAAGCTGTTGGGGCGTAAAGACGAGAAGACGATGAGGAGTGGAAGGAATGATGAGAAGGAGTTTCGAGAGGAGAAGGGAGACGAGAGTCAGGAAGGAAGGCATGAAGGAGGAAAGGAGGAGAGCGGAGGAGAAGGAAAAGGCTGCAGGGGACAGAGAGGGAGGAGAGGACAAAGCGTAATGAAAGAGGGATAAGAGAAGACGAAGATAAGGAGAGGAGAACATATTGACAGAGGACACATTCAGCAGGAAGGAAGGAAAGAGTGAAAAGAGGAGGAAGGAGGGGAGGAGTTAAGGTGGTTGTGATGGGGACAAACCAAGGTGGAACTCTGATGATGCTAAATTTGGCAAAAGGAGAAGACTTCTGCGTGTGTGTGTGTGTGTGTGTCGGGAGACTTGCTGAATCGGCCATGGTTCCAGTTTCACGCCTCTGAGTTTGACACAGGGAGAGAGAGAGAGAGAGAGAGAGAGAGAGGAAGGGAGGAGACAGAAAGAGAGGAAGGCGGGAGAGAGAGAGAGAGAGAGAGAGAGTCCCTAGCCGGTAATGTTCCCTCAGGGCCGGCAGACGGAAGGATGGAGGGATGAAAGACGGGAGGTGAAGAGAGAGAAAGGGACAAAGTACGTGAAGGAAATGTATACCTACCTTTGCAAACACACCGTCGCTTTATCGCACATGCTCTTTAACTGAAGTCCTGATCAGCATCCTTTACTGAGTACAATGATATGTTAGAGGCCCGTGCATCTGAGCTGTGAAGGCTTTGAGTTTCCATGTGTCTCCCGTGCAAAGACTTGAAGGCCCTCACGAGGGGAGTCTCAGAGTCTGACTTCGCACTGAAGCTGAAACTACGACTACAATTTTGACAAAAACAATTGAGACAACTAAATGTTCACGGACATGGTTTGATTATATCAGTTTTCTGGTTTCAAGTGGTTTTATTTTCATATTTCTAATGGAGGCCAGACTGGTGGGAAATCAATTACAAAACTTATGCTTTCAGGTACTGTTGGCACTAATATAAAGTATATTGGAAATGTAGGTTGAACGGCTGAAACAGTCATGGTTCTCAAAAACCTGACCTCAATATGAACCTTACCCTAAAGTCCCTAAATATAACCCCACAGAATGATTTGCATGTGTGTGTGTTTCCTGTACACACTCTTTACATACACACCAGTGCAAAGCTACCTGACTCTTGTTATGCAAAGCATGCAAAGCGTTTGCAGTTCATTCCTCCAAAACAGAATACTTAGAAACCTTAAAGTCTCCGTGCGTTTGTTGTGTCTGCAAATCTTTCTCTTTATGCATTTAAGCTCCGACTAAGCTCAAACGTTTCTCTCCTTAAGCAAAAAAGAAAAGAAAAGTGAGCGTGTCAGCGGTGAGGTGTGTGTGCTAATGGACATCTAAATGCTGCTGATGTTATGTGGAATAGTTTAAGGGCCCTCAGGTCCCCTTAGACCAATATTGGGAGAGAAAAAGTGAGGAAGGGAATGTGACTTCTACAAATCGCTTTGACAAGGACACCCGCGCCTCGAGCGGCGTCCTCTTTCGCCTCATCGAACACACACACACACACACACACACACACACACACACAAACACACACACACACATACTGCGACATCCACACCTCAGCAGAATCGTGAGGTGACTGTTGCGCTCTGAACAGCTGACTTGGTAGAGGACGTCTGTGTGAGAGTTGTGCTGAATCCAGGTTTATTTCATTTGAAAAGGGAACTGAGAAACGGTTTGTTTATGACGTGTAACCTCTTTAAGTAATGCGTTTGTCACCGTTAAAGTAGGTTGGAGAAAAATACAAATCAATCATGTGTTGAATAAATCAAACTAAACCTTCTATCTGAAATTCCAGCAAATCAAAAGATAGATATCCAGTATAGAAGTTTTTTAGTTTTCCTTCAGTTAAAGTTGTAACACTGAGCCCTAACCTCTCCTCCGCACATTAGGAAGTCCCCGTCCCGCTCCGCTTACCTCAAAGTCATTGGCCTTGTTGTAGTGCATGTTGAGCGCCCTGAAGAGCTCGGCATCGCGGCTAACCACCATCTCCTCTGAAGCGGTCACACCCTCGTTGATGGACTGCCGGGCGAACTTCTCCATCTGGATGTAGTAGAACTCCCTGAAGTTGCTGAACCACTTGATCAGCTGGGAGGTGATGCAGCGGTTGAACTGTAGCAGAAGTCAGAGAATGAAAAGAAAACCATGTTTCGTTAGAGATTTAATTTCTCTGTTTCTCGCCGGGTGTTGCTTCCTGTTCGACGGGGCTGGGTTACAGCCTGATGTTTGCTTTGGCACTGATTTGCATGGTGGTATGTTTACGCAGTGATTAGGTCATTACGATATTTTTGTTTATTTCAATAACAGTACTAGAAACAGTAATAAATAGTATAATTTATACATATTGCGTGTGTGTAAATGCACTGAGCAACAGAAAACCACTAACACAGTTAAAAAGTATAAAATACTACAATGTATCCCCCTCATTAGCCACTAAAACACTGTCTGCACCTTGAGGGGTCCTCATTGTAAAAGAAAAAAGCAAATAATCGCCCCAGAGAAACCTTCCTAATCAAACAAGAATGACCCAAATATTATCTTAGTGTTATGCCATCATGGGCTTTCGGACTAAGCTGAACCAACATTAAACAACTCTCATCAAACACGGCTCCTGCCCTGCAGGCCTCAACAGCACGCTGCAAAAAATATCTGCAAAAATATGACATTTAAACAGTTTTTTTTAGCTTACAGAGCGGGTTTGTCCAAAAGTAATGTTTAAGAATTCTGAATGACGGAGCATTTGATCTCCATTTGTTCTTGTTTTAATATATTCCACATACTCTACAATGCTTGTTTTTTTTGTAACTTAAAATGCCAGATTGTATTTGATCATAAGTGCTGTCATAATGAGAGTTAGAGAAGAATGAATGATGCAACAGAAGAGCGGTGTTTGATATAATCTAAATACGTTGCACATTGTCTCATGAATGTCCACGTGTGTGAATGTAGATCACTAAATAGTGGAACATGAATTCAGTAAATAAGCATGTATACTAAGCTTTGCAAAATCAAATCTATTTGAATAAGCATGTGGTAAGTGCATGTTGTGAGTCTATCATTTGTATAAAACCACATATTTATATTTATGTATGACATGTACACGCCTCTTTGCATTTCTATCTATTCCTCATAGGAAACAGAACATGGAGAAAAAAACAGCCGTGTGTGTGTGTGTGTGTCTGTCTGTCTGTGTGTGTCTGTGTGTGTGCGGTGAAGGGGAAAAACGGCTTTGATACGGAGATTAAGCTCGGTATTGTTACAAGACATTGTCTCACAGGAACAAGGGATGAGCGAGAGAGAGATGGGGGGAAGAAAGAGAGATGGAGGGAGGTAGCATGGAAAACATAAATGCAGAGCGAGAGAGAGAGAGAGAGAGAGAGAGAGAGAGAGAGAGAGAGACGAGCATAGGATGGCGGTGAGGGAAAGAGATATTTTTTCAGGAGCGGTCAGAGGGGGTGACATAATGGAGCATAATTGGGAGGCTTGGAGTGTGTGTGTGTGTGTGCGTGGGTGTGTGTGTGTGTGTCCCACAGCAGAAGGAAGGGGCATTTACAAAGCATAGTGACAGGAGGGGAAAGTGTGTGCGCGTGTGTGTGTGTGTGGTGGGGGTGCTTTGACCCACAAAAGAGTTGCACGAAATGAACGCGATAACTCAGCAATTAACTCACAAACACACACGGTTACACACACACGTCAACGTCATCCGTCTAATCTAAAATCACAAACCATTATGGCGACCTCTGACATTGGCGTACTGGACAGTGTGGGCAGTAGAGTACAGCGGTCAACAAAACTATACAACCTTCTGATGTTTGTGGGTCTGCGTGCTGAAGTCATGCTAGACGCTGGGTATGTAATTGCAACAGGAATCTTAAAACGAATGTTTCCCCAAACATTGTCTGTATTCGACTTCTGATGACAAAACTACATTATCTTTTTGTAGATTATAACGACAACTTCATAGAACTCCTTTTTCCATGTAGTTTACAACACATTCTGTCTTTTTCCCATGCGTATCCTCGGTCAAACCCCGGCTGCAATCTGCAAAATATCGCTTTTTGAGCGCAGATGTCGCCTAAAATCTGTAACTGTCGAGTGTGTTTCTCAACCCGAATAACTTTACTTTCAAAAAGGTAGATGGTAGAGAAATGTGGACACAAACATCCAGCCAACCCACCACCTGCCCTCCCCCTCCCCCACCGTCCCGTCCAGCTCATCACAATCAGCACAAACCGAAAAAAGACGAGAGACAAAAGACAGAAAGAGAATGGAGGTGGGGGGAATGCTGAGCTCGAGGAATGCCATTTTCTGTTTACAACGAAAAGGGGGAAAGAGAGAGTGTCAGAGAAAGTGTCAGGGTGCCTCACCCCCCTCCCTCTCCTTTACTTGATGGCGGGTGTTGTCAGCCCCCCCAGGCCATGTTGGAAGGGCAAACACACGCATCCTTAAAGAATATGCCCAACTCAACCAGATTCGTCGTAGCTCGGCACATTTTATTGAGGAC
The DNA here is from genome assembly GCF_900634415.1 of Cottoperca gobio. Lineage (NCBI taxonomy): Eukaryota > Metazoa > Chordata > Actinopteri > Perciformes > Bovichtidae > Cottoperca > Cottoperca gobio. The sequence goes on along the minus strand of NC_041356.1, from coordinate 4,906,795 downwards.
AATGTGAATGTGCACAATCAACAATAATCTACAAGTTGGAACACTGAAGGTTTCCTGTGGATCCTGGAAGAATAGCTGTTGTAGGAACTTTTTCCAATGATGTTTTGGGGATTTTCTGCTTTACTAGACAGTATACACTACAGGGAAGTTTTGTGTGTGTGTGAAGTGTATGTAGAAATGTCAGGCTTAGTGTACAAACCCCTATTTCATAGTTCACAGTCGTTTTTGGTTCATTTTTGTATGAGAAAAGCACACTCCAAATTATTGCAAGGCCTCAGCTACTTTAGACCCTGGTCCTGCTTTTGAAATACTGAGCAATTATTATTTCTGCGATTTAGCGTCTCTTCAGTTTCAAAGCTCCTGAGCTCGCGGTGTAAACACCAACACTCCCCCAGTGCTCCGCACGGCTAGCAAGCATTAGAAGCAGCTAGCTAACCCTAACCCTAACCCTAACCCTAACCCGGACGATAAAATAGTAATATTATGTTGCTTTGAAGACGGCCTAAATAATTACAAATATAGCTACAGCTTCATGCCACATGTATCAGCCTTCGTGAGCACATGTTTGGCCTCCTCAGTCTTCACGATTCATTAAAGACATAAAACAGACAGATTTAAATGCTTTGTCATCTCGAGGCTTCAAACACTTACACATGGTAATTACTGAAGTCCAGTTATATCTGTATCAGTAGACTGGTACTGAGCTGTTGCTGGTTCATGTCCTCCTGTTGCCAAATTGGCCGTGTAACTCTAATTGACAAGACGGGTGAGAGGCGGGTTGGATGCTAATTGATTCCTGCTGAGACGGCGCCATCGAGATGTCATTTCAGCCTCTCAAGGCAAAAGTCTTCAGGGCTCTCGCTGATAAATGTATCACTGTTTCGTTATGTGTGTGTTGGATTGAGTGTATGTAAAAAAACAAAAACGTCAGCTGGCACGGGAACTTGTGAGTGAGAGTGTGTGTGTGAGTCGGAAGGAGCTCCCTGAGCCAGCAAGCGTCTAATTAATCCTAACTCCTCCAGTCATAACGAGGTCTTAATTACTCTCGCTGACTCTCTCAAGACGAGACGGCAGAGACCTTAGCGTCTCATGCTATCATATATGATTGTCTGGTCAGAAGGCAAGAGCTTTCACTACTCAATTAAGATCCAGTGTGTGTTTATGTGTATGTGCATGCTTGCTCATCTGTGCCTAAAACAGTTGTCAGCTCAACCCACTTCCCACAACGAGCGAGGCGACCATTGTGTGTAAGAGGCTCATCTTTAAGAACCAGTTTCCCATAGACAAAGTCCATTCAAGTCCAATTAGGGGAAGCCATTCAGGGCCCTAATTCCCTTACAGTGAATCTGCCTGATCCTCCTAACACATGCTACTTATTGTTCCCGGGGAAGGAGGTGAGGGGGGGGGTGGGGAGTAGGAGTAAGAGAGAGGGTGAGAAAAAAAGGAGAAAGAGACATTGACCCGGATTTTGTAAATATGGTAATGATGAAGGTAATGAATGCAATGGGACAATGAAACAGGACACACACATACACAGACAGACAGCAACAGGGCGCGCTCTCTTACTCAGTCCTACACACACACACACACACACACACACACACACACACACACACACACACACACACACACACACACACACACACACAGCCCTGAAAAGAACAGCCTCGCTCATCACAAATAGGATTATCCATGATTCATTTTTTTATTAAACAAAGTAATATCTGCAGAGTTCCTCCCACAGATAAATATGATGGATTAACTGGGATTACGACTCAATTAAAACTAAATTTGAATATGAACCATAATTTGCATAAAATGTCAATAAGAAACGATCATTTTCTTAAAGGATAAGACTGTAGATATATTATTCTTATCATGAAAAGAACAAAACCAGCAATGACTTGATCCTACTAAGTGTTGTAAGGCTGATTTATCTTCTTCCTATTGTTTTTCAAAAACTACTAAAAACACATTAATGAGTCGCACTGTTGCACTGGGTGACATGTCCCTTCATTATATTACACACACACACACACACACACACACACACACACACACACACACACACACACACACACACACACACACAGAGAGTAGTTCATTTGATTCAATCCCACATACTCCGTCCTGCTGCTGTAAAAACTCACTAAAGCACCAATTGGTATTCTTCCGCATCTGGAAATAGTCCCCCCCCCCCCAAAGAAGCACTTTTCCCGATTTGATTGCGTAACTGTTTTCCAATATATTGTCCAATTTGACTGAGCTTGTAGATGTGTGAAAGAAAAGGAAATGACAAATGTAATTGTATATCTGTCTGTCAGTGTGCTGTCAGCCCTTAAAGCTCAGACGATACATTCCAATAGAAATTCTGTTTCATTCCGATAAATCCGATGTTTATGGTGTATGTATGTAATACTGTCCATCTGCTGAGCAAAGTTTCAGGCCAAAGCACTGCAGAAATCTCCTAATCTAAATCCATGTTTGTTGAGATGAGTGAGATTAATTGAATATCAGTTTGGAGATAAATCCACATATTGGAGATTAGATTAATTTTTTAAAGCTAATATCAAATCTCCAAAAGATAAACTCATAAAAGAGAGCCTATGCATTAACTCATTAGTCCTAATTCATCCATTTTCCAAATTAAACCCCAGAGCCACAGTTTATTTGGCCACATAAACATTAAGCATATTTACTCGGATCATTTAAAGTATGTCTTGATAAGAAAGCTGCTTATGGAAAATAATCAGTCAGCACAAATTTAATCACTATTAATCTTGATATTCAGAAGTTGGGAGATATTCCTTCATTCTTATGCCCAAATATTTTCAGATAATATTTCCTATATTCAACAGTGTCGCTGTGACACATGTTTAGGGTTGTCCCTCAGTCATTTCCAACTAATTCAAATGTTGGCCGACAAAATGGGAGTTTTTTGAAAGAATAAAAAGTTTTAAATAATGTTGGTTTGTCAGATTTGTGTCGGGTTACAAAATTCAACCTTTTCTGCTTTTATTGTCTCAATAACACTAAAGATTTATCGAGCCCTCATGGCGCCCGTGTCTCACTTAATGGACTCCCGTCTCTCACTGGGAGCAGGTAGGCTTAGCAACCTTGTGTTTGCCTAGCAACCTGGTGTCCCAGCGACCCTTGTTGCCATAGCAGCCGATGAGGATGTGGCACTGCCATGAGGAAGTGGTCACCACAGATATGAGCCAAAGGGCAGCTGGTGTGTGTGTGTGTGTGTGTGGCTGCTCATTTAAATACAGCGTCCTGAATCCGTCGAGGAGCCGTATGCTCCTTTGCAAAACACGTAGCAGCCTGTAAACACAGAACAATCAGCGCCTTTGTTTTAAAGCTGTTGTTCTGTTGTCATCCCTTTCATTTGTTTGTCGACCCCTCGCCTCGCTCCCTCTGTCAGTTTCTCAAAACCCCCCAACACGCAAACACACACACACACATACTTTCCATCATCTACTTTTTCCTTCTAATTAATTTCCCTGGTCTTGCTATTCACTCTGTTTATCTGTTTATCTTCATTTACTTCCTTTTTTATATTCTTGTTCTTCCTTTCTACCTGTGCATCCTGTCACCATAATGGGATTATTTCTGTGTTTAAAAAAAAAAAAGTTTAAACTCTCATTTCATGTTAGTGAGAGTGAAAGCATTGTGTGTGTGTTTTGGGTTTAAGGGGGATAGAGGTTGAGGTCAGGGTGTGTGTGTGTGTGTGTGTGTGTGTGTGAGAGAGGGAAAGTGGGCGTTAACACCCCCCCCCCCCCCACCAACCCCAGGCCGATTAAGGCCAGAAACTCTAATTATGCTACAAAGACGTGACAGACTGGAGCACCCATCTGCGCTACAGGGACTCTCACACACACATAACACAGAATAACCAAATAAAACACCAAACTAAATAATATCAGATGATAAAATGCTAATAAGAAGTCACAAAGACTCTCTCTCTGACGGTGAAAGTTGGTGATCCTACATCAGAACACGATCATGAACGATAAAACAAAAAGGCGCTGTAACCGAATGCGCCACACAAACACGCATACCTGTTTACAACAGCTCATCTTCTCCATCTGTCACTGATTTTTGAGATCTGATTCTGAAGACGCCATTGAATTCCCGTCGCTTTATGCCCACGCTCAGCCTGACCATGACTTCTCACATCGCTTGTCTATTCAAGTCGGGGTCTGAACCACTTCCACATGCACAAGTGTGTCCAGTAAACCACATTGTCGTTCTTCCGTGTCTTAAACATCTAAAATGACCAGTAAACTCAGATGTAAAAAGACAAAGGAGAGAGAGAGAGAGGAACGAGGTCTTACCTTGACGTCTGAGAAGAAGATTTTGAGCATGTTGGAGGAAGGGTAGCGGGTGTAGAAGAACATCAGCTTGGCCTTCTTCAGGTGGTTGGGAGACAAGCCCTCCTGAATCTGAATCACAACACGTTAAGGAGCCAACAAGCATTTTTGAGGAACACAGCAGAGGGACATTTGTAGCAGAACCTCAAGTAAATCATCTTCATATGTTTTCTCTCCGTCAGCGTTGAGCATTATCAGCTTCATTTGTTTTAAGCGACAGCAGCAATCAGTTATCATACGCAGCTCGTTTAAAGCAGTTTGTCCTCCCACGACCTAAATGACACAACTTCTCGTTGCATGTGTTCTAGTGGAACCAAACGGGAGTACCACTAGGTCCAATGCAATCCGTGTCCTCAAACCTGGAAGGAAGAAGCAGGCATACGACACGGGTGGATGCTCAGAGAACTGCAGAAGCTTACTTCCATTTTAATCATTAATAATTTAAAAGCCAGTGCGAACGTGAGAGTGGCAATGTGCTGAGGAGATTTCTGTAACCGCAGAGTGATTAGTGCTAGAGATGGAGGGATGATTTCCATTTTCTATATATTAGCAGTAGAACTGTCGGGTGGAGGGTGACTGGTGTTAAACACGACCACAGAACATTTAGAGATACGATGAGAGGAACCCGGTTCTCTGGTAGGCGCGACATTTTATACCCAAAGCAAACGCAAACACGAGCACCTGCTGGCTTTGGATCAAATCCCACATTCATTCCTGCATCTTGCCGCCTCCCCAGCCCCGCGTCTCTCCCACTGTCTCAACAAGGAAAATAATAATTGTGGAGGCCACTCCGTGTGTGTGTGTGTGCGTGTGTGTGTGTGTGTGTGTGTGTGTGTGTGTGTGTGTGTGTGTGTGTGTGTGTGTGTGTGTGTGTGTGACAACAGCTGTGCCCCACCACGCTGCCATTTCCCCACCACATTAACAGCCCTATAATCTATCAGAGAAGATGAGGCAATCAATGGAGCCCCCTGCAAGGTCAATTAGCACACAGACAAACACACACTCACACACACACATATAGAAACCCCCGGGGCCCGATATGGCTGGAGAGAGGAACGGGGAAAGAGGGAGAGAACGGAAGTGAATAAAGTGTAAAGAAAAGAGAGAAGGTGCAGCTTCGGGACAGGAAGCAGAGGAGACATTAGACATTTTAGTTTCATTTTATGTTCAAAATGATTATCTACACAGAAACAAGGATAGTCAAGGAAGTGAAACTGTGCTTATTAACTGGTGGGACGAGGGTGTGGCCGTACTGTTGTCCTAAAACATAAATGTGCTGACAAAAAGGAAAATGATATCTGATTACGACACTAAAAGTAATCTGATTTCTGCATCAATGGGAGAAGCGAGAGGTGAGCCGTATTGTCATCCATCATTCATTTAGCAGTCGGTACGTCAGGTCACCGGAGAACAACACCATCACCTAGTTAACATTCATACCAACCTGTCATGATCTCTGTGTTTGGGCCACATGACACTTTGTGTGTTGTTGACGCACTTACACAAACTAAAGCACGGGAACACAAACAAACTACAACAACACTAAATAATTTGAAGTGATATAATAACTTAGAAAAAGCGCATAACGTGTGTTTTTAATAGCAGCTCAAGTGAGTCAATAAACAATGCAACTGATGTTCCTTTTCCTCTTCCTCAATCTTTCCTATTGGTGTGTGTGTGTGTGTGTGTGTGTGTGTGTGTGTGTGTGTGTGTGTGTGTGTGGTGTGTGTGTGTGTGTGTGTGTGTGTGTGTGTGTGTGTGTGTGTGTGTTTATCCTGATTCACATATGTGGATGTGTCTGAGTGTGGGTTTTGTGCAGAGCTCACTGTATCAGCTGTAACTTGACCTTGTTGCTGTGTGTGTGTGTGTGTGTGTGTGTGTGTGTGTGTGTGTGTGTGTGTGTGTGTGTGTGTGTGTGTGTGTGTGTGTGTGTGTGTGTGTGTGTGTGTGTGTGTATGAATGGGGGTGGATTGGGAGGGGGGATAAATTCATAAATGAATGGGGGACATCTGCTCGACTCTGTACAAAGGATTAAAGATACACAGACCTGAGAGAGTGTGTGTGTGTGTGACTGTTTGTGTGGCTGGGTGAGTTCCTCTCAGGTGAACTATGATCGATGCAAAACACCTTAACATAACTGCCAGGCTTCCTTGAAGCCTTAAACCCACCGACAATGCCTTCACTATCTTATCCTCACAAACCAAACAAGGATGCACTTCTTGAACTACTGCGGAGAAAGAGACAAAACAAGAGAGACTGAGGGAGAACGAAGAGAAGTTCAAACTGAAATAGCATCAATTTCTTTAAAAAATAAGAATAATTTGACGATTTGACGAAGCACAAAGTAGCAGGACAGGAAACAACGATTGCGCGAAATGTTTAGCATGTGCTACACATAAGACAGGATTGATGCCAAGAAGGCTGTAGAGTGTTTGGATTGTACAATATATCATACAATAATATAGTATATTTGCAAAATAAATGTATCTTCAGTTGTCAGTAAAACAATTTGCTGATTGTGTCACAACAATTTCACTAAGCTTTCATATCAAACAAAAAAAAGCCTGTTAAAATATCCTGTTGACCACTTCAAATTATTGGTTTTCTAGGACCAACAGTCCAAAAGCCAAATATTTATAATTATAGAAATCAGAGAAAAGCAGCAAATCCACGTATCAGAGAATGCTTTTGTTTGATGAGTAACCTAAATAACTGGATTGTTCTGATAATAGATTATCATTGAAATTGCTGTCTGTCCATCAACATAATTCCAGGACTCATGGTATATTCTAATTTGTTCAGAAGTTATTATATAATAATATTGATGAATGAATTGACTGAATTTATTTTATTAAAATGAAATGTATACCAAACTATTTTAGATTTTGTTACCTAGAAAATAAAAATAGGAAGGTTGAAGGGTTGTCAATATCTTTGAAATACTAATGTTCAATTTCAAAGACTTTTTTTTCTTCCAAATGAATGGAAAAGCATTTTGTAATGAAACGGCTTAACAGGATCAAGAGACGTGTCAAATATTTCTTTTTTGTAATTAAAGCAACATCTAAATTGGCTTTGAAGACGACACTGTGATCACATCCTCATCACAGCTGCAAGGAGTTCCTATTTGTCAGGTTCAAAGTCTTATTTTTCTTTTCACTTTGTTCTTCAAGCGTGCACTTGTGTGTGTTCGTGTGTGTGCGAGCGTGAGCCAAAGTGTGTGGCTGGGAGAAGCCCTCTCCATATGAAAGGTTAGGCACCAAAAGATAAACAGCTACCTGCAAACACCTGTCCACATGCATACACCATGAAAGGGTGTGTGTGTGTGTGTGTGTGTGTGTGTGTGTGCGTGTGCGTGCGTGTACGTGCACTGTGAAAGGTAGCAAAACACATACAGCTGCTGAGCAACTGCAAGCAAAGGCCAACAAATGAAACGAGTGTGAGATCAACGGCAGGGAGGGAGACATCTAGCTAAAAACTGTAAAGATATTACACTTCTCGTCTAGTGTGCCCACACACACACATTTAGAAAGCTTCCATCAATAAGGCAAAGCATTCACCTGTTCCTCTCCCTTGCTCTTTGAAATATGATTAGCTTTGAGCTCCTATGAACAAGGTCTTACCCCACACCCACACACACACACGCACATAAACACAGTGAAATATGATTTCCTTTGAGTGTTTATGTACAAAGTCTTTGTGATGAAAGAGAGCCTAACAGCACAAGAGTGTCTCAGACAGTGTGTGTGTGTTGAAGAGGGGCTCACTAGCCTTTCTCAGCACTTTTAAACAACACAACCTGCTGCAAAGACTTAAAAGAGCTTGAGAAAGCAGGGACCTGTTTAATCTTCCCCCTCTTGCAAGACCCATCGCGGCCCGTTTCATCTTCCCCACTTCGCGAGGAAACAAGAGGGTTAGACCAGGAACCAATTAATGCCGATTAATTGATATTAATGACTCTCTCTTCCTGCTGCCTCTGCTTCCTCTAAGATGTCTCAGTGTGTTTGACTGCCTTTAAAACGTGACCTTGTGAGCAGGGGAATAAGATATTGTCCATTTAAACTCTTTCAAATGCTTGGACCAAAAGGTTAAAGTAAGGATGTTCTTTATGTCACAGTGTTTGACATGCTCAATGTTATCCTTATAGCCTGATTGAATTAGTTTTGTCAAATAAGTCAAATGACCCAACATTAGGACGGAAATATGCACTGACGTATAAATAAAGTACAACGGATATGAAAATTGATGACGATATACTGAATATTTTAGGTTCTATCATTCAGCTATATTAGCATGGGTTATCTGCATGTGCTACGTGCATTGACAGATGTCAATCAAACTTCTGTGTTTTAAATGTTCCCGGAGCTTCTCACATCGTCCACCTGTGGACCGCCTCCGTTTCCTTAATGCTCTGCAATGTGAGCCCATAGTATCCATCAACAGCACACTCAAAAGTGTGAGTGGATTTAGGCTGAATCCTAATTCTAATCTTAACTCCGAGACACAAACCTCATTCTGAAGGTTTAAAGTACACACACTCACTCTCACACACACACACACACACACACACACACACACACACACACACACACACACACACACACACACACAGGTAGAGTAAAAAGGATACGGTGCTGCCTGAGTAGGGCGATATGTCGGACATGTCTTGCAGGTCCCCACACTCGGACTTGATGAGGGACAGGGACAGACCCTCTGGCCCATGTTGGCCCGGTGAGCTCTGCCTGTGGTGGTGGTGGTGGTGGTGATGATTGAGATGGCCCCCTCCGAGGGATGCCATTTTGGTTCTGAGGCTGATAGTTTCCCTGGTCATGTCCATAGAATCGGGGGAGGACCGATGATGGTCCTTCAGCCCTGGAGGGTAGCCAGCCCCACCCCCGTGTGAAAGGGGGCTCTGAAAGGGATAACCCATAAGGGGAATAGGGAATGGGTGGCGAAAGGATGGAGGGCTAAACCCAAGTGAGGCGGTGAGGGAAGAGGGGTGGAGGGAGGGATGGTGAGGAGGAGGAGGAGGAAGAGAGGAGTTAGTGTTCTGTCCTCCACCTCCTCCGCCACTCTTGCGCACCACCAATGGCAGTGCCTCCGTTTGGTCGTTGGGCATCGGCACACCACTCAGTCTGCCACTCAAACCACCGAATGAATCCAACGAGCTCGGGACGATGACATCCCCGAAGCAATGCAGCCTCTGGTTGGAGGAGTGGTAGTTAGGGATTGGGCTGCCATCCCCGTTCATACTGAGGGCCAGGGCCCCACCGCCAAAGCGCAAATCCGGGGTGAGGGAGGGGAGCGGGCCGAAAGGTGGAGGACAGGAAGATGACGAGTTGGAGGAAGATGAGGGTGCAGCTGGTGTGCTGATGTGGCAGCCATGGTGGTGACTGACGGCCTGCTTGGATGAGGAGAAGCCTTTGACAACGGTGTCAACGACCTGCGATACGGCACAGTTCAGTTCCTGCTTCAGCGTCTCTGCTAACTGCCTTCCTCCTCCTGCTCCTCCTCTCCTCTTCATCACCCTTTCTACATTTCTCTCCACCTCCTCCCTACCGTCCACATCCTCCTCCATTTCCCCGTCTATCAGGGCCTGTTCTCGGAGGAGGGCTCGTGCCCGATCTAGGAACAGGCCTGGGTCCAACTCAGACAGGTCGTCGTTGCTATGCCGCCCTCTGTCTCTGTGCCTTTCCTCCAGGCCGTCAGAGCGGATACTGTCCTCTGACAAGTTGCCGTCTTCCTCTCTTTCTTCACCTCGGTCTGCCTCTCCGCTCTCGCCGTGCTCTTCCTCTTCCTCTGTCTCTGAGTCGTAGATCTGGTAGAACTTCTCCTGGAGTTGACGCAGCTGTTTCTGAACAACAGAGGATAGAGAATGTTAGAGATGTCTTCTGAACCTAAAGGTCACTGTAGGAGAAATGAAAATAGTACATGCCTTAGATTACATGTAACCACTTGGTGGACAGACGTGATTTATTTTTTCATCGCACCATTTTTGTTCTACTGTACTTTGCTGTTTTGGATGTATGCCAAGAAAATTAATGATTTTATATATCATCTCTTTTGTGCAAATGAAAGGAATAAGATGACATGTAGGTATTACTTGAATCTGTGGCACCTTAAAAAGTTGCATTTTCTTAGTTGCATTTTAGCATCAAATCTCCACACTGTAAAGTCTGGCTTTAATGTCTTCGTCTACCAACCTGCATGTCCTCCAGTTGCAGTTTGAGTTGCCTTCTTTCTTCCTGTCTCTGCTCCTGCCTGGAACACACAAGCTGGGTGAAGCAGTGTTGCTGCTGTGGCAGGCGCTGCTTTCTCTTATTCTCCCTATAAACTTCGCCAACGCTGACCACACCTCCCCGCGAACCTGGAGAGCTCAGGAGGGAAGAAGGGCCGTCGCTCCTGCTGTGGTTGTGGCTGCTGGTGTTGTGGCTGCTGCTGTTGTGGCTGCTGGTGTTGTGGCTGCTGGTGTTGTGGCTGCTGGTGTTGTGGCTGCTGTTGTTGTGACTGCTGGTGTTGTGGCTGTTGGTGTCTCTCCTGTGATCATTACTGCTGATGCTATTGTTGCTGCAATTCTCATTTTCGCGGTTGATTTCTTGGTTGTGGTCGCCGTTGGGCCGGACCAGTGGCGAGTGACTCATGCCGCGGATGATGTTTTCCACGCGGGCACGCTTGGCGCGAAGATGCTCATCCGACAGCCTGTCTAAATCAAAAGTAGAGAGGGAGAGGGGCTGAGAGGGGGCATGGGAGTTGAGGCTCAAAGAAGGCAGCGGTCGCCCAAAGGAGGAGGAGGAAGGTGGAGGGGGAAGAGGAGGCCCAGGAGAGAGGCAGTCAGACGGGCTGTCCCGGTCGCGGGAGGAGTTGCTGCAGGCGTCCTCGCCGTGGATCTCTGAGCCTCCACTGGACAGAGCTCCACTCCCCTGTGATGGAGGACAGGAGGACTGAATTAATAATAGATCACTGAATGATTGCATTTAGTGGCTTCTTTGTTTGGTTTGGAAAGATAAATTGCAGATGCAACGTTGATTCAATCGGCTAAAACCATGAATTGGTTAATAATAAAACTGACATTGTTTAATTGATTAATTGCCTTAACATTTCACCACTAATGTGTGTGTGTGTGTGTGTGTGTGTGTGTGTGTGTGTGTGTGTGTGTGTGTGTGTGTGTACCTGGAAGCCTGAGTCACTCCCTCCATTCTTTCCCATGTTATTCTTCAGTAGCTGAGAGATGATGGTAGCACCAGGGAAAGGCATTATGGCGTCTTCGTACGAGTTGGCCCTCTTCAGCAACTTCCTCAAAACATTCGACTTTTCTCCGTCACCGTTGGAAACACCATGGCCGTGACTGACCAAAGAGCAGTCTCCGTCTTGATCGAGGCCGTGTGATTGGTTCATGCTATCGAGTAGGGTCTCCCTGGCACGTCTGAATAATGCACTAGCCACAGTTCTTTTCACCCCAATGTCGACACGTCTGCGCTTTGTCTGTCTGGTTAAGAGGGTGGTGCTGTCATGATCAGGCATCACGCAGGGGGGGCTAAACAGACATGATCAGGGGTCCTCACAGACACGCAGGATGAGAAGAGTGACCTGGTCAAACACAAATAGACACAAATTGCTATGATGTCAACCTTTTTATATCACCTGAAAAGTGGCATTTAATATTAAAATTTTCATTCTCGTAATGACCTCTTTATAATTAGGCAGAAATGTGCATAAAGTGATCACATGTCAGAGAGAAGCTTTGAAATGTGTTGCTATATTTAATTACTCCTATTTTTTAAACCATATATCTGGTCTGTTAAAGAAATATTTTGAATACATAGTTTGAATTGAGAGATGTCAGTGCAAAACTTAAAAGGTTTAATTAAAATCAGTTTACTTGGTCTTAAGTGTTTTATGGCTTTTAGTAACAATGTCAGAATTCTTACATTAAAATCACAGTTAAAATATGGTAGATGACTACAGATAATGTGCTCGTTTTCTTTCCCAAATAAATCTCATATTTCACCTTTTGATCTTTCAAACAGAGTAGACATTAATTAATAAAAATCTCCACATGTGAACCATCACAAGACTTTCAAACAACTTAACAAAAACACACTTGACAAGTGAGTGGGAGCCCCTAACCCTAACCCTAACCCTAACCCACGTTTATCGATCACCAAAATCACAACATTTCTAAACCAGAAGCCAAGGGAACCACCGAGAGGAAAACAGTCTTTTGAATAGTTCAAGGAGATATTCCCTCAGAGAAGTAACACCTGCCTGTAATAACCTAAATCATTTCCCATTTCCTCCTCGTCCCCTGAGGGGTAACCTTGATTTCTTCATCTTGTGAGGAGCTGAGAAGAATCTTTCTCTTATTGTCAGAGGGATTTCACTCCACATTCTGTGTGGAGGTGTTAGTTTTTATTTCTTCACAGGATTTTAAAGAGATACGTTCTTATGATACATTTTTCAGATAAGTGAATTTTGATGTTATTGAACTTATTGAAGAAAAGTGCTTCCACTTGGGGTTTTAACAAGTTCTCCATGTTTATTCACGTTGAAAGCCAGTTTTCTTTTTTTCTCATGAGGGAATATACCGTCTCTATTATACGATGAGTGTAGGGAAGCACAGTGGCGGGGAAAGCACTGCATAAAGGTTACATTTCTTTGTTAATGCTTTGGAAACAACTACAACTATCCTCGGGGCGGTAAATGTTGCTGGATTCATTTGACAGAGATAAATGCAAAACCATTGCAGGATATCCTAACCAAAACGATAAAAACCTCATTTCTTAAAGAAGCAAAAGTCATAGGCTAAAGTTGAATTCACTGCAGAATGTAATAATAATTTTCCACAGTGACCGAGTCACTGAAAATAAGCCTTGGCCATCTTAAAACAGGTGAATTGTGGAAGTGAATATCTGCTTGCTCTGGTGCCTTCAGACATGCACACAGGCAGCGTTTTACATGTTACATGTTTGCATTTGTTTTGCAAGTCATTTCAGAGTCAGGTCTAGGGAAATAATTTGCAAATGAAAGCTGCTTCCTACAGTTTGGTAGAGCTGTGCCTGTGTTCACAGGAGTTGAGCCGTTTTCATTCCACTATTAACAAGTGTTAAAAACAAAAACTGATGCACAACTCGGATTTTAAAGAAAGACACAAACGTGCTCAAACACACACACACACAGATGGAATCAGGGACACAAATGAGATGCTTTTGCAAAAGCCGACAAAGAAGACACTGTTCCTGCCGGGCCATTACCAAATGAAATAGTTCCCAAACAGAGGAGAAGGGTTAGTTTGAATGTGACTCTGAGTTTCGGTGTTGTAGACGAGAGGTGTTCAGAAAAACACTCAGCGCCTCAGCACAGTGGCCGGCAGTGACCCAGATACACACACCCGCACAGTACATGCATACACACTATCTGTTTGCGTGATTGGTTCCTCAGCATTACTCTGGGCAGAGGTCTGCCGAGTGCACACACACACACACACACACACACACACACACACACACACACACACACACACACACACACACACACACACACACACACACACATAGAGGAGAGGTAGAGAGAGACGAACAGTTGAAAACTTGGTTATTTTGAAATTTATGTCTGAGGTCAAATTGAGGGGGCGTCAGTGAAACAAAATAGCAAATGTTTCCTGTCTTCATTAGTAAAACAAAAGGCGTTCAACTTTTCTGCGAGCATATTATTTTATAAAAATCTAGGTTTGACTCAGAAATACTCCTGTAATCCCACGTAGCAATACAAGGTGTTGCTAGACCAGAAGTTTAAAAACCTTTTTGCATTCAGGTTTAAAGGAGCACTGAAAGGAGATGTGAGAGTGTGTGTGTGTGTGTGTGTGTGTGTGTGTGTGTGTGTGTGTGTGTGTGTGTGTGTGTGGTTTCTGCATCAGAACAGAAACTTTTGTTTTAATCTGAAGAGCAGGAATTTGAGAACTGAAATAGGAAGTAACTGATGGATAACTGTAAAGAGCATATTTCCATTTAAAAGGATTCAAGCCTTCTGGTGGCTCATGGCTAAATTCATTTCTAAAAATGTGGTAAGATGTGGAGGGTGAATCCAAAACTCACTTGAAGCATATTTGGTCTATCTGCCTTTTTATAAATACTTTTAGATCAACAATAAGAAAATCCTCCTGCAAAATGATTTTCAGAAATCTGCCTTTTTGTAATAGGTGGAGGTCGTAATTTGCACACGTTTTACTTCCTTGTACATCCCTAAGAGGAACTAAATAATCAGGTTATTGTTGAAGTGTGAAGTGGATTAATACTTCTCGCTGTAGCTGACTGTGTGCGCTCTGAGCGCCGCTGTCCACAGTCTGACAGAAAACACAAGCTGTTACTTTTACGCACGGCAAATATAGAGACATGTTTGTCCAAACAGCGATTAGTCCGCGATAATGACACGACAGCGGAGAAGTCCACTGGCACACGCTGTAGACATTTACATCTTAACATGCAGTTTATTATTTCATTCTAAAGTTTCATTAAAGTAGCGAACAGCTGTGTAAGAGTAAGAGAGCCACTTGTCTCGTTACAGCGATATTTAAGCAACTATCTGGAAACAATGCTGAATGCTACATTCCAAATTATTAAAATGAAACTTCTTGAAAGACATTTATTTATTTTGGAAAGCAGGATATTTTTCCACTCCTCCACTGTCAGACCTCCTCATTTGCTTTATTTCGACTATATTTAAAACTAATCTCTACATTGAATGACTTGTTAATCAGCAGCCAATAATAACTACCACACAATCCAAAAGCAACGGCAGGTGCGTAAATCCAAGGGCGATGAACTCTGCAACAGATACAAACTGGCAGTCAAAGTAAAGCACGGCAGCGAACAGAGAAGCAAACCTCAATTTAATTTTAAAATAAAGTTTGAACAGAGATTTGAGTTAACGCAGTCTCGTTCATACAGCCGGCAACAATCTCAAGACTAACTCGCGTAAAGTCAATATGAGCAGAAACAGTTTCGGAAAATAGTCCAAAAATACAACCAAAGCGCCCGCGATGTGTGTCGAGGGTGGACCGGCTCCACGAACTCACCGTGGAAGTTACAGCTCACACGACGCGGTCGGACAAATCACACACACTCGTACACGCACACAATACATAAGCCCACGAGTAACAACAATAACGGTAATAAAGAATAGGTGTTGAGACTTACTTCTCTCTCGAGCGTTTCTCCAAGTCTGTCCGTCGAAGAAAGAGCGAACACAAGAGACAGATCCGCACTCGTCGTTGAGATCAATGCCGTAATTTACTACGGCAAAGTGGAGACGTATGCAGAGCGTGCGCGCGCGCAGGCATGAGTGTGTGTGTGTGCGGGAGGGAGCGAGAGAGAGAGAGACATAGAGAAAGTGTATGAGAGAGAGAGAGTGACCGAGACGCAGAGAGAAAGAGAGAGAGAGAGAGAGAGAGAGAGAGAGAGCCTGCTCTTGTGCGCCGCTCTCCTCACGGGATGGGAAGTGTTTAGTATCAAGCGCACCCGGTCCGTCCGGCACTCTCGGATCGCTGCGAATCCTGTTTTCTCCCCGTGACCGACGGCAAGACCCTCAATAAGAAACAAGAGGAGACTCGCATGAAGGATACGTGAAGACGCTGCGTCACCAACCCCGGAGTGAGGTAACGACTCCACCTGACCAATAAGGAAGAGGAACCAGCGACGGTGGATTTTATTTATAAGGAGCCCCTCGAAAACAGCGCGCAGCCAGAGCGGAGAGCGAGAGGGAGGAGAGAGGAGCAGATCATGGCGCGGAGGGTAAACTCAAAGTCAGGCTCAACAACCTTTCTCATTTGCGGAGAAGCTGAAAAAAAATATTTGTCTAATACAGTTATAGTTTAACTTAAAGCGGACTTTAAGAGCATCAGTTTTCCCTTTTTATGTGTTTAAGCATGATTTTCTTCCCCCCACATTATATATATTTTCTTTTCCAATGATGACCGAAGGGAGGTCAAACCCCAGTTTGTGGTACAAATACATTCTCAGTAAATCAAAGCAGTACATTTAACATGTGTACTTACTTACTTCCCGACTTGTGTCATTCAATAAAAAATAACTTTAAAATGTCAGTTATGATTGAAGAGCCACTTTCCGTGATTGGTTTCACTGTGCGCATGCTTTTACTCTGTGTTAGTATTACTACAGTATGTTTGTGTACAGGTGCACTGCATGCACTCAGCTCTATGATTATTACGTTTTTATAATAAACTCAGGCTTTAAATGTATCAGTTTCCTTTTCTTCTTCTTCGTTGATACCCTTCAGCAACTATAAAAATAAATGGTGTGCCTTTATGCAGTTGTAATTACGTGCACTTAATTGGAAACATCCACGCGCCTCTGCGCGGAGCTCCAAATCAATCAAAGAAAGTTGCTCAAAAAGCAGAAAAATACCTTGATAGTTATTATGGGGGAAAGTCGCCTCTTCTCTAGAGATCAGAGGTCAGGGAAGCCTGGAGCTGATAGTGACTCAGTGTTTTGCTCAAGGACACTTCAGCAGAGCGGAGGCTCGCACCGAGCAGGAGGAAACTATCCGTTTGCACCGATCCACCCCGCTGTCCGTCAGCTGCAAATAAAGCATAATCACAGGAATATGTAAATAATATTTACACATTGAAGCGGCTTTTAAGTCAACTCGCTGAGGCCTTTTCAGAAAGCAGCACTCCAGCAATGCTGCACCGAATTTAGATTTATTGCATAAAATAGCAGTTTTCTTTGTTAAAGTGTTTATGAAAACTGTGTAGTCAGGCCTAATAGAATAAAATGATTAAGGAGTTGTATGTTTGTTGCATTGTTATGAGTTAACGCGCACGTTCCTTTAGTATCAAGGTTCTCCGATGACTCCGATTCACTTCTTTATGATATGCGCGCAGGTAGAAAAAAGACAGAATTATTTCAGGCTGGTCGTGTCGGATGCATCGTGTGTAAATCCGCGGGCGCTCAACAGATGAATACAATCTGAATCTCACAAACCCCCCCAAAAAATGCATGAAGCGAAAATTATTGTTCAGGGAAGTTAAGCATAATATACAGTGGAAAAATATGAGTTCTAACAGCGAGTGTCAAAAGATGTGTCTCCTTGTTTAAAACACGTGGGGAATTATGTCTATTTCTGAGGGGGAAGTCTGAGGCAGATTACTTTTCAACAGAACCTCACGGAACTAAAGAAATGTGTGAGAAAAGTGGAACTTTTTAATGTCGATATTTTTGGTATAATTTTTAGATTTGCTCAGAGACTCGCTGGATTAAAGTAAATCTGCAGATTGTCAGTGTGTATGCAGAGGTATGTGCCGGTGCGCTTCCTCTGTGTGGGCCACTTCATGAAAAATACTTATTTCCTACGATAAATAAAGTGCATCTGTAATTTAAAGTTATTGAGATGAAACAATTTTCTTGAAGCATTGTGTTCCTCCTCATTCAAACGAGGTCTTTCCAAATGGAAACGGAATCTCTCTCATATTTTTCATTACGAAATATCAGCGGACCCTCGAACAAACGAGCAGCACAGAGCGGTGCATGGCAGTGCCACTTATCCAGCATCTCTCCTCTTAACTTAATTACGCACGGGAATAATCGGCATTCACACGAAGTTATACAATTATTCAAGGCACTCTTCAGCTGTGCCGTGAGCTTTAATTTGTAGAAAAGATTAATATTAAAACTCAGAAATGAAAATTAATATTCCCCCCGAGGAGACAGATGTGTGTTCCGTGCTACACAGGTTGTCCTTGCATGCAGAAGCGAACAGGCCCAGTTTTTCTAATGATCGCCAATTATTTGGCACAGACACGGAAACTTCAGCACAATGCAGCACACACAACTTTTTCCCCCTCTTAACAACGAGCTGTAAAAGATGTGACCTATTTGAGCCACGGCCCCCTGGGTGATATTGTAGTTTGGTAACTTTGCAATGGATGTGAATATTTCCCCTTTATATATCTGCGTGCGGGGAGAAAGTGCGCACGTTCGGAGAAGACAATACAAGTCTAACTTCTACTAAATGAGTTTTGCTCCTGAGCTTATGGAAAATATATATTTGGAAAACTTAGGGGTGGTGTGTGTGTGTGTTTGTGTGTGTGTGTGTGTGTGTGTGTGTGTGTGTGTGTGCGTGTGCGTGTGTGTGTGCGCGTGCTGTATGGATGTCGAGAGGAATCGTCTTATTTCTGTAAAGAGGAGACAACTTTGCTTAACAAACACTTTTCCTGCACACTCTTGAAGGAATGACACAACATTAAAAAGTGAAATAGAAAAAAAAAACAAAAGGAGAAGATGCGCAGTTACTGAATTTAAAACACGAGAACATAACACGAGAGGTGTTGCTATTTAACAGCTACATAAAGATCAATGCAGAATGAGAAACAACCAAAATACAACATACATATGAGAAAGTGCTACACATATTTCAAGTACTTGAAGCTCCACTGAAATATTTGTAGCAGCTGTTTTCACATCATGAGTAGAAAATAAATGTATTAATGTTTAACTCATTGACCTCGCTGTGTTTACTTGACTGATGTGGCGATGACCCCCCCACCAGTGTTTGCGTGTGTGATGGAGAGAGAGAGAGAGAGAGAGAGAGAGAGAGAGAGAGAGAGAGAGAGAGAGAGAGAGAGAGAGAGAGAGAGAGAATGTGTTACTCAATGAATCAGAGAGTGTACTGTACATACACACACACGCGCGCACTGAGCCCGAGTGTTTGCATTTGTGAAACGGAGAGAAGAGAAGGTGGAAACTTAGTGAGAAAGTGAAAGTGTGGGCTTGTTAGTGAGTCAGATGTTTCGGTCATGGCCAGTCACCCTGAACCGTCCCTGCAGTTTACTCAGTGCAGCTGAACATCCGACATCCCGGAGTGACCGTACAACCCAAACACCAACATCCAGCTTTTTAATCAATGCTGCTAATATGGTAGGGTTGAACCAAAGAGCAATACTGAGGAACCAAACAAACAGCGCAGTTCACCTCAGGAGAAAAGGATGGAAATAATCGGTGTCAATATTTAACGACGTGTGTGTGATGCAAATGACTGCCAAGACGTTGGTGCACACTGGACTCCAGGCTCTCTCTGTGATCTTGTGTCTTTCAGGACTTAGTTCACACTTCCTGATTTTGACACTTTCACAGCACTATGGTCACATATATTTAAACATGTGTTGCACCAGGTGGAATCTCAACCCAAAACCCAAAACAACTTTTAAAATCAGCCTTCGCACAGTACAAAGGGAATTTAATAGTTTAAAGGTGCAGCATGCAGCATTGTAACACGACTTTCAGACATTTGAGACATTGCACATTGACAAAGTGTCGCCGTCAGCCTGTGTTGTGTTTTCTATCATCAACCACCGTTTCAGTTTAATCTTCCAAGTCTTAAACAGTTTTATTCCAGTTCCTCTTTTCTGTTTCAACCATAGACTGAAAAAGATACGCACATAGCATCGATGACGTCACTTTACGTCTCTTCAGGGTTGTTTTTATACAAAGGGTTTGTGTTCATTTGGCTCTATATGTCAACGGCATCTGTATCAGATACATCCAAAAATATTGGCAAAGCGTGATGGAGTCTGGGTGAAGCTGGGGATGGTGGAGCGAGTGGCGACCACCAAGGCTGACAACACAATGTACTACCTAAGCATAGCTTTGCAAGCTACCAATTATTTCATACCAGAAGAAGAATCTAGTTTGGTTAATGAAAGCTACTTAGAAAAAGTAGTTAAAACTACCTAATAAATTGTCAATGCACATGTGGTACAAAATGATAACAAAATCTAGTATTAAATATAAAAGTCACATGTCAGCAAGAAATGCCACTCAATTGAGTTTATTTCAAAAAGTTCCCACTTGTTCAGAGGTCATACATGAACCACAAAATGAAAATATCCCACTAAATCTTTATACATTTATAGTTGTTATTTCTTACTCGTACTTTTATGGACCTATCACTGCTCCCCGACACTTCTTAAATACACACGTAATATAACTTGTAAAATCCCACGCAAGACACAAGAAGAAATATTGAGATCTAGAATTTGTGTGAAGGGAAAATGCAAACTGTGCTGTTATATGAGTTTTTGTTAGAGGCAACATCCAGCAACCATTAGTGAAGACACATCTTAAAGGATCATCTGGTGGCTTCAGGTAATGTCACGAACAACAGCATATTCTTCCTAATAATGGCTCAATGTCAGGACAAGTTCACTCTGCTAATAGGTTGACACACCACATCAGGACCCCTTACATGTGGACGGACATGTGCGCACACACACACACACACACACACACACACACACACACACACACACACACACACACACACACACACACACACACACACACACACTGAGATGTGTGTTTTATCTCTGTGGATCATCTACTGCTGAAAAAAGAGACAAAAAGGGAATAATGAAAATAGAAAGGCAGAGAGAGGGAATAATGATAGGCCTGCCACTGATGGAGGCATGGAGGTAAAGAAAAATGGAAGCAGAGATTTCTCTCTGTGTGTTTTTCTCCGTCTCTCTCCCCCTCGCTCTCCACTCTTTTTCTCTCTGTCTCTTTTTCTCCCCTTTTCTCTCTTTCTACTCTTTTTTTCCGTCTACTCTCTCTCCATCAAGATGCCATTATTCAGGACATTAGCGAAGAAGAGCTAAAAGCTCTCACTGTCGAGGAGGGTCCCAGGGTCCTTTCTGAGAGCTGTGACGCAGACACACACGCATGCACGCACACACACTTTGATTACAGAAGTAGCATATAGTATAGGTGAAGAGGTAAGAGGTGGTATACAGGTCTTATTGCAGACATTACAAGGTATCCAGGCTCCTCTACTCTCCTCTGTGGCAAAAAAAACTAAACATGGACATTAGCTGACACAAAGAAAAATGAACAGTGCTCAATAAAGCACATTTGGCACACATTTTGACACTCATCATCTTCTCTCTCTGCTTGCTTTTCTCAGCTTTCCTTTCTCCGGACACTCTCATAATACCTTGAATAATGCGGGAAATTGTGTGGATGAATTAGGTCAGGGCATTGATGTGTGTCTGTGCTCTGGATAATGTGACAACTGGCAGGAGGTTCTGCCAAATGATCTGCTGCATTTCATTGTGCTTCGTTTAATCAATTCTAGACTTTATATGTTATCAGAAACTTAGAAAGTCTGAATGCAAACGTCTCAATCAGCTTCACTGAGCTGGAGGCTTCTTTGGCTTTTAGCAAGTCACAATACATCTCACATACATTAGCATGGAAATACCACAGCAGCTGAAGTGTGTGCATACATACTGTATATATATATATATATATATATATATATATATACATATATATATATATATATATATATATATATATATGTATATATATATATACATATATATATATATATATATATATATATATATATGTATATATATGTATATATATATATATATATATATATATATATATATATATATATATATATATATATATATATATACACATCAATCAAATCAAATCAATGTATTTGTATAGCCCAATATCACAAATTATACATTTGTCTCAGTGTGCTTTACAGACTGTACAGGTTACGACACCCTCTGTCCTTAGACCCTCACATCGCACAAGGAAAAACTTCCTAAAAGAAACCCCAAAATTAAAGGGGGAAAAATGGAAGAAACCTCAGAGAGAGCAACTGAGGAGGGATCCCTCTCCCAGGACGGACAGACGTGCAATAGATGTTGTGTGTACAGGATAAACAACATAGTACAAATACAACATTTGACAGAAATTATGTTGTGTTGAAAAAAAAAAAGAGAAAGTATGGATGAATCCAGGAAAATGTCAATAAGGCTTCCCGGTGTCCAGCAGGACCAGGTCAGCAGGCGCTGTCACGATTCATGATCCTGACTTAAACTTTATCAGTGGCAACCTGCCACATGAGAGACAGAAACTCCGGGGATGATGCCCCGGATGATGAGTTAGTAACATACATTTACATAAATGCATACAGATAGAGAGGGAGAAGAAGGGAGAAGAAGAGAGGGGAGGGAGGGGAGGAGAGAGGAAGAGAGCAGGAGTTTCAGACAGTCTAAACCTATAGCAGCATAACTAGGGGCTGATCCAGGGCAAACCTGAGCCAGCCCTAACTATAAGCTTTATCAAAAAGGAAAGTCTTTAGCCTACTCTTAAATGTGGAGAGGGTGTCTGCCTCCCGAACACAAATTGGAAACTGGTTCCACTGGAGAGGAGCTTGATAGCTGAAGGCTCTGGCTCCCATTGTACTCTTAGAGACTCTAGGAACCACAAGTAACCCTGCAGTCTGGGAGCGTAATGCTCTAGTTGGTTTATAAGGTACTATGAGATCTTTAAGATATGCTGGAGCCTGACCATTAATTGCTTTGTAAGTCAGGAGAAGGATTTTGAATTCTATTCTGTATTTTACCGGGAGCCAGTGCAGAGCAGCTAATACAGGAATAATATGATCCCATTTCCTTGTTCTTGTCAATACACGTGCCGCTGCATTTTGGATCAACTGAAGAGTCTTAAGCGACTTTTTGGGACAACCTGATAACAATGAGTTGCAGTAATCCAGCCTTGAAGTAACAAATGCATGGACTAGTTTTTCTGCATTATTTTGAGACAGGATGTGTCTTATTTTTGCAATGTTACGTAGATGAAAGAAGGCAGTCCTTGAGATTTGTTTTATGTGGGAGTTAAACGACAGATCTTGATCAAAGATGACGGCAAGATTCCTATATATGTATTTATACGATGTGTGTATATACATATACAGTATACTCGAGCAACAATGGATCATTTGAAACAGTATTTTCTACAAATGATCTGCAATGACATTGCACCTGGTGCCTCGGTCCAGTCAGTGACACGTGAAACTAAAAGGGAGTCACAGTAGAGGTGGAGATAACAATCGTGGCGGTTGTGACACGTACAATAGTGCTTGTTCTGGTGAATATATTGGGTGAAGTTAAAGAAGATTTAGCGATGATGGTAGTAATTGTGGCAGTCTGTCACGAGAAATAATTACATCAGCACTTCAGCTTGGGATAAGTTCTCTTTGAATCACTAAAAAACTGTCCATGGCTGCCGTCGCAACAGGGCAGCCAGGTCAACACGGTCGTAACTGTACTCCACTAAACCTGCACAATAACTCGGAGGCCTGTGAAAGTTCATGTATGCCATTCATTTCCAAACTTGGCTCTTCAACTTTACCTAATTATTCCATTTCCTGAGCTCAGGGACTTGGAGGATTTTCATAATTCAACACCCTCCTTTTCCTTTTTCTTCTCCCCCCCCCTCCCATTACAATTACTGTAGTACAAAACCATCAAAATTATTCATCTGTTCCCTTTTTTCAATTTACCATTCTTTCTTTCAGTTCCTGTAATTCATGTGTGTTTTTCTTTCTTTTTATCAGTCCTATGGAGCTCTACACTGCTCATGTATTTATTCATGCTTTTCTGCCTCTGATGGGCGACATGGACGGAGCTGAATAGCGGCAGTGTGTATGTGTGTACAGCTGAGTGTGCGCTCGTGTAGCTGCGCTGTAGACCTCCTCCATTGTGCTGATTCTAAGAGAAGGTCTTAATCTAGCCACTGCCATTACCGCTGCTGAGACCTCTAGCCTCCACCTCCCCTCTTGCCCTGATGTTGTGCCCAGCCACGAAGGCCCTTTAGTGGGCCGATTGGCAAGCCAGATCTGGGTCTTGGGTCTGGGTCTTGGCCTGGATCCCTGGTCCTCATCCTCCACCACCGACGCCCCCTTTAAAACCCACAATGAAGCCTCCGTCCTGGCCTGACTTGGCCCCCGAAGCCGCCTTCCTGGCTCGAGGCCTGGATGGATGGAGAGGGGGAAGAAAGCCTTTCGCTGGATGTGCAGTGGAGTGAGGAGAGGTGGAGAGGCTAACAATGCTATCAGAGTGCTGGCGCCCGTCTCTTAAACACACACACACAAACACATACTGCTGTGTTTGTCTTTATTTATCACAGCTCTTCACACACGACAACAAGGGAAGAAAGGGAGTGAGCAGAATGGAGAGGGTCAGAAACAGAAAGAGGAGAAAACAGAGAAACGGAGAGAAACGGAGCTGAAGGGCTGCTTAAAAAAGATAAATAAGGGGAAATAAATTGTAAAGGCAAAGACACAGAGGAGAGTCGGCGGAGGGAGAGGAATTTAAAGACGTATAATAAGTGGTAAACAAAGAAAGAGACAGAAGTAGTACAGTGGAAAAGAAGACGCAACAGAGATAGAGAGTTGAGGAACAGAGCGGCACAATGTGAATAAAAGAGGGAAACAGGCGGCAGTGTTTTCCACCAGTCTGTTGGCCGAAGCCTCGGTGACATTGTCAGGCCTTCTGGGTCCCCATGGAAACAAAAATCAACATGTTTGCTTGAAATGCTTTCATTAACGCCTTGTAGCCGAGCCAAAAAATAAAGCTCAACAAGGGACGAGGAAACGGCGAATAAAATCCCAACACAAATAATGCAAACAAACAAAGGATGAAAAGACTTAAAAAAAGAGCAAAGCCAACTTTGTAAAAGCAGTTTTTTTTTTCTCTCTTTTTTTTGAAAACATCTACTCGTTGACCCGAGTCGTTTTGTACACAGTGTGATCGGCAGACTTTCAGGACGTTTGTGAGGAGCCATCACTTTGGGGATCAAACTATGCTCAGTGTAATAATGTTGCCATATTTGCACGGGGTATTATAATGATAGCCTTTGGCACATTAGAATAAGCTCTGGACGGGGTAGTAGCTTGAACAAACAGTTTGACTGAGTTTGTTGACTTCATTTAATAAAAATCACAACAGATAAAAAAAAATGAATTAACCTTTGAGCGTATTTCTATCTGATGTACATTGTTGTTCATAACCAACTTTTAGTTATATAGTCGAAAAGACACATTTTTTATTTGTCATTTCATGTGATAACATCAACGCAATAGAGTGGCGGTCTGAAAAGTGCCAACAAGCCTTTGTAAGTATTGACCCTCGTGCTTCCCCCACCACAGACTGGAAACAAGTATAATCAAGCAAGGAGAAAGTAGGACATCTGTGTGTGTGTCTACAGTCAGCCCGACACACACACACACACACACACACACACACACACACACACACACACACACACACACACACACACACACACAGCTCTGGCATAACGACAATCAATTAAAGCTTCCTCCTCTTCTCTTCTTTAATTGAAATTGAATTACAGAGTCTCTCCTCCCGCCCCTTTAACTGAGCACGTAAAGAAACGCCTGCGGCCGATCTGCTCCCATTTAACCGAAGGAGGAGTTTAAGGTAAAAACATGGTAAGTAATAAGGTTGTTAGGGTATTAAACACAAAGACACACACACACACACACACACACAGACGTACACACACATGAGCTAAAGTAACGGGGTGATTAAATGGGGAAGCTCAGTGTAGCTGAAGTAAACATGTCTAGAAGGAATGTATTAAGATCGGCCTCTAACGATCACATAATTGCCAACATCACTACAGTATTTTTAAATTTCAACATTTTATTTTACTGCAAAGAAAAATATTTCTTTACGTAATTTTGCAGTGCAATGAAGTTCATACCTTTTTAATTTAATTGAAATACATTCTAGATAGTGATGTAACGATATTGTAACATCACATTGCTCATAATTAAGCACTGACAGCGCTGCAGTCGGGTCATTGTGTTGGGGTGGGGTAAAAGCCACTTCTCTGTGTCTCATCGCTTCTTCTCTCCGCTTTTCTGTTAAAACATGGAATTATTTCATGCAAGATATTTATTGCACATTAAGCGTTCGTGTCAAATTAATTGTGACATGTTGGAAGCGAGCCAACACTTTTGTCTGTTCTCATTGAGAAGACAAACATATCTAATGTGGAAACTAAAACTCAGTTCATTGTATCATTAGGTTCATTTCCACCAACTGTGCAAAATTATTTAAAAAATCTCGAAATTGAGATTTTTCCACTTGGCTGAGGTGGAAGAGTTGGTGTATCGATAAAAAAAAAAGAAGAAGCAAAATGCGAATACAAATGTAGCGAATAAATGACATACGCGGAGCATGTGACGTCAACGTCCACTGATGCTTCTGCTCCGCTCAACTGAAATGTCATAACTCCCCCCAGACCAGTTTTATTAATTGTTTTTCGACTGGCGCTCCGTCATCTTGTTGCTTCCTCTTCTTCTGCAAACGGACTCGAGCATTGGCGTCACCAACTGTTTACCTCCATGAACCAACTAATCACATAACTGGAGTGGATTGTAAGAAACAAGCTTTCATTGACTTTTGCCTATATCCTCAAAATTCAGTTAACATGTGGACGGAAACCACATTGTCATCCAAACACTTCCTGTACAGTGTATCTAACTGAGCTTAATCATCTTAATGCTTTGGATGCTTTCCAGAATAAGGCTCCTTTGTCATCATCAAATGTACTGTAGTGTCATGGTGGACCCACTTATTGTACTGCCTTACTATCACTATGTGCCAGGTGTTGGACGGGTTCTCTGTATCAGCAGACACTCTGAGTTTTAGAATCTGAATTGAGAGAGACAAATGTTTCTGTATCTTGTTTTAACTTCCCATGAAGTTGTGTCTGAACTGCTGATCCGTCCAACATCTGTTTCCTCACTGTTTGGGTCTCCAAAGCACCAACAATATTAATTGACATATTTTCTACATGTGGCATGTTCAAAGGAAAACGTACAGCAGATAAGTCGTATGCAGGATACTGTAGGTAGACAGGGATTTAAAGAAAAGTTGAAATGAATAAGTTGAAATGGACGTATGGAGTTGATAAATGAAATAATCGGGTAACAATAGGAAAAGAGACAGAATGAGCAAGAACAAAAGGTAATAAAGAGGGAAAAACTTTACAAACTGAGTGTTAGGAACAGGTATAAAGAGACACAATGCGAACATATGAAAGACAGAGACCTGTGCCAAGCTGCAATTTCCCAGTAAGAGTTAGCTCTTCATCCGCCGGTGAACCCAACCCTACAGGAGAACAAAGCCACTCGTTTATCCGCCATTTTTCATCTCTCCTTTTTTAATACATGCAAGAGAGCTCCCTCCCTCTCTTTCTCTCTGACGCAGTGGGATAACCCTCACAACCTCGCACCTCCCCTACCGCTTCTCACACACACGCACACGCACACGCACACGCACACACACACACACACACACACACACACACACATAGTCTTTGCCAGATACTGATGGACGTGCAAGAGTGTAACACAAACAGCATGTACACTCACATGGACTAACACTGTGACAATCATTCATTTAGTCGTCACTTTTGCGTACATATAAGAAATACTTCGCCCACAAAACTTTGTCCACCTTGAATTCTTAAAGAAAACTTTGTTTTTCTCGCATGGCTCCGCTTCCATTCATCTAGATGATTCGTGAAGTTTACACATTCTTATGGTCGTTTTGTGGTGGAAGTTTTCCTTGCTGATGTTTCCAGTCATCAGCTCACTTGTGGACACTTTTCCTCTTGTCGTAAAGGATTTTAAGAACTGTTTAGACATAAGTTTTGTGAGTAACCCCTCCCACTCACCCCCTCCTGCCTGGACCTGCATCCCGCTCCCCGCCGCAGGTCAAGAGGCGGTGTGCTGACTCCGCCACCTGCTGTCTGATAGCACATAAACAAACCGAACACTTATTTCCTCCTGAGCCGTACCCCGCAATCACAGCACCAGTAAAACCTCACACTCCATTTACCTTCAGCACAGGTGACTGCCTGGGCACTGTGTGTGTGTGTGTGTGTGTGTGTGTGTGTGTGTGTGTGTGTGTGTGTGTGTGTGTGTGTGTGTGTGTGTGTGTGTGTGTGTGTGTGTGTGTGTGTTGGAGAGAGGGAGAGAGTTACAGTGGGGGAAAGAAGACTTTGAAGGAAGTGAAAAAGACAGGAGATAAACAACTACCTGAGTGATGGGCTCGGCCCTTTAGTTCCGATGAGGGCAAATCTTAACGCTTCAGCGTACAATGATCTTTTAGAGGTCTCGTCTTTTTGAACTCAACCCCATCCAACACCTTTGGGATGAACTGCATTGTGGATTGCGAGCCAATCGGTCCTCAGTAATGTGCTTGTGGCTGAATAGGAGAAAATTCCTGCAGCCAGGTTCCGAAATATTGTCATTTTGGCATTTTATATTAATACCAAAACTTTTAGAACAAGATGCTCAACAGTCACACACACACACACACACACACACACACACACACACACACACACACACACACACACACACACACACACACACACACACACACAGGTGCACTGTCCACATACTTTTGTCCACACAGAGTAGAAGCACGCGTCCAGATATGGGAGATGGCGCTGTTTTACGGCGTCATCACAGAGATGGCTTGACCCGCCGCTCACCCCTCCATCTTGTTTGTGTACTGCTTTATTTGTTGGAAACAACAACAACAGCCACCAGCCTCTGTAATTATTCCTTAGTGCTGCTTCACTCACTGTAATTATACACCCATACTGTGTGTGTGTGTTTTGTGCATGTTTGTGTGTGAGATAGTAGATGTGAATATGGAATACATGTGTTGATCTGTGTATAGGGTTATGCGTGTGTGTGTGTGTGTGTGTGTGTGTGTGTGTGTGTGTGTGTGTGTGTGAGACAGATTAAAAGAGAGGGGGGGGATGAAGGGACAACAAGCTGAGGTCTTTGTTGCTAAATGACAGTGATTCACCATCAGGCCACCCATTTAGTTTAAGTGTGCTGCTCATTTGCTCGTGTGTGTGTGTGTGTAGATCCAAAAAGAGGGAGCGTGTGTGTGAAATAAAGATGAGAGGATGTAACAGACATAGAGGAAGAGAGGGAGCAGGACAATGCAATGGTAAGTGTGTGTGTGCACCCTCTCCCTCTCAGTCTCATCAGGAACTGGCACTACACCAAACTCTGTGTGTTCATTTGTGTGTGTGTGTGTGTGTGTGTGTGTGTGTGTGTGTGTGTGTGTGTGGTAGTGCGTGCACCTCTCTGAAAGTGTGCATCAATATGTATGTGCATGTGTGTAGAAGCATCTGTATTTTTTTTGTCTCCCATTTGCGTGTGTAAGCATCTGTGTGAGTGTGTGTGGACAAGGGCCTTTGTAAGTGATAGTTAGCTTGCGCCCTCTCCTTGTCGCTCCTCTCATGCGGAAATATTTGAATTTTTGGTTCGTCTGATTTTCAATCTGGCATATATATATAACAGCTCTCATTGGGAATGTTTAAAGTCAACCTCTGGGCTCTGTCAGGAGATGGTTTGGTGTTTTTCTGTCATTTTACTTGTTTACCTTTTTAAGGGTTGCAGTGCAACGTCTCTCCGCTGCTCATTTCTAATCAGACTCAGTACATTCAGAATGAGGATCATATCAAGCATCTCATTAAAACAACCAGCGACTTCATTTAGATTAGGTTTTGGTTACTTTTTTCCATTTTGCATCGATTGCTACAACTATTTTCCAAACCTCATTTTGGATTAATGCTTAGGAATTTACCGTTTACTGTTTAGTGCAGTGACAGGCAGCGGGGTGTGCTCCTCTGAAGGGGATCTGTGTGTGTGTGTGTGTTTAACAGGATATTGATTATCATGTCAGAATGTATCATGTGAGTTTCAGAAAATGATCTCAATTGGCAAAAAGTTTAGCAGATTGTAAAGGAGCATCATACGAGCACTTTCTTCAGGTGCATTCTGCTGAGGCGTTTCCTTGGCCCCTCCAGCTGAGTCTTATCCATTATTAATGTCTGAACATGGTCTCTAAGGATCTGCCATCCATTATTAATGCCTGACAATTTCTCCCTTTCTCTCCTAGGATCTCCTTCTGTCTCTCCCTCATCTTTCTCATCGTCCCTCCTTCCATCCGATCGAGTGTCTGGAGAAAAGCTAATAACAGGTGTGTCTTCCCCCCTCTTCATGCTATCTCCTCCCCCCCCTCCTCCTCCTCCTCCTCCTCCTCCTCCTGTTGTCCCATCTTCAATCTGTCCGCCATTTCTTCCGGGTCGCCGGGGGATTTAACAAGGTGTTAAACGCGCTAAATGTGTGTGTGTGTGTGCGCACATGAGTGTGTGTGTGCCACCTGGGATAAGGTGGCA
Organism: Cottoperca gobio; assembly: GCF_900634415.1. NCBI lineage: Eukaryota > Metazoa > Chordata > Actinopteri > Perciformes > Bovichtidae > Cottoperca > Cottoperca gobio. The sequence continues at coordinate 4,876,305 of NC_041356.1, read as the reverse complement.
ACCTGCTAAACATGTGTGTGTTTGTATTAATGATTTATGAAGGTATGTCTTACTCTTTGAGACACTTAACTTGCCTACACACACACACACACACACACACACACACACACACACACACACACACACACACACACACACACACACACACACACACAGACTGTGCAGTAAAATGTGCACACAGATCCACTTCTGTCCAAGACACATAAAACATCAAGAACTGATTTTGATGGATGTTGCATGTTTCACTTTGACATGAGTGGATTTCTTAATTAATTTATAACATGAGAATAGATTTCCATGAAGAAATCAATAACTTTCAAATGGCTATTAAAGGCCCCATCACATTTATTTTGTTACTTTTACAATATGAACAATACCAAATGAGCTGGTGAGTCCAAAAAGACGGCAAACCTGCTTTAAGAAATGTATGTTTGTTAAAAAACACACGACGCAGTACAGAATCTGGGGATACAATTAAGTGAGAGACAAATAATGTGGGTGTGTGTGGGTGTGTGTGTGTGTGTGTGTGTGTGTGTGTGTGTGTGTGTGTGTGTGTGTGTGTGTGTGAGAGAGAGAGAGAGAGAACAGACGGTGCTGTGGCCTTTTGCTGGCAAGTGATTGTACTCAGGTGCAAGGATATGTGTGTGTGGTGACAGTTATTCTTTCCTCAGGTGCATCTAGGAAGGGAGTGATGGGTGTTATCTTTTGGCAGGAGTGTGTGTGTGTGTGTGTGTGTGTGTGTGTGTGTGTGTGTGTGTGTGTGTGTGTGTGTGTGTGTGTGCGCGTGTGGTTGTGCACGACGAGAGTCTGCAATTACTGTTAAAAGGAAGACTCCTGCCAGCCACAGAAGAATCAGGCATTCATCTTACTGTATAACACACACACACACACACACACACACACACACACACACACACACACACACACACACACACACACACACACACACACACACACACGCGCACACAGAGACACATGCTTTGGCTGCTAATAGTTCTTTTATATTGAAGGTAAAGTTAATGATTTTTTGATGCCTGTTTGTCCATAACCTTCTAACCTGGCAGCTGAGATCCACTAGACTGGTTTAAGAAAGTGAGTGAATGGTGGATAGTTTAACCTCTTCAAGTCTCAAACAGTTATTCAAATGATATCATCTGAGAAGTGAAAACATAGACATGTGACTGCTTTATTTTAAGGTTAAGGTTGGTCAGCATTGGCTTTGTCATGTAGTGAGAGGTTCAACATGGCACCTTTTTAAATGTTGTTAAACATTGTTATACATATCTAACCGGTTGCTTGAAATGTTTGCAGTTGGCTCAACGAAGGGGAAGGCGTTGTCAGCGGGTCATTGCGGTCCCCCAGATTCTCTCTCGTTTTGGAGCGGGTGACGTTTCGTCTAGCTATATTTTTTGGTGGTGCTGTGTCCGCCATTTTCTTGGCTGCATCATTACGATCTGGCTCCTGGTCGCTACGTTTTTGGTGAAACGTCCCGAACACAGCAAAATGGGAAATAGTGTAGGGTCTCTGAGAGACACTGCCACACACTTCGAGTGGCTCATAAGTGATGATTAAGAGAGTTTTTTTATATTCTGATCATTTTTGATTTTAGGAAAATCGGCCTCATTGTGCCTTTAAGGTCTCAGTTTCATCCTCTACGCTGTGTTTCACCTGAATTATTACCACAATCAACACGTATATGTTCATAGTCATGGAGCTTCTCATAGTACTGAAGAAGTCTGTGAAAGTTAATCATAATGTTAATATCCTAACGGTTGAAAAATCGGTGGTGAAAAGTCCCCAATTCACAGGTTTGACTATTAAAAGGGTAATGTATTCATCGACAACAAGGAAGCATCGCTGTAACCTCACTGTGTGCTGGATGTTGTTAAACCTCACTCAGTGTCTCTTTATGTATTCCTCTTCCTCGCTTCTTAACAGATTCTTGTAATGAAACACAGTTCTTGGGTTTTAATTAGTGCTCTCAATCTGCTTTTGTATTCCTGTGAACTTCATAAATGCCACATATTCAACAAATAACAATTAGGCTTAATTAAGATGATTAAAAACTCCCATCTAATCCGTCAACACACCGTGTTCATATTTCACTCTGTGTGTGTTTCTCCTCTTCACGCTTGACAAATCAAGAAGATCACTGTATAATGACTGCATAACGAGCGTGTCCTTAAGATACGTAGACACGCACCCACACACACATTCATATTCACAAACAAACATGTCCTTAAGACAGACGAAGCTTATCAATAGCCGTTAATTAAATTCTTGTGCGTATTAATGAAAGACTTAGAATTGCTGTTTATGGCGCTCTCTAAGTGTGCGTGTGTTCTCCACTTGTTTGTTCGCTGTAATGAAAAGATTTCACCTTGTAACAGCATTGGTTTGTGTGCAAGTACGTGTGCAACGCCTGTATACAGTATTCTATGTGTTTATGACTACAAAGTAAATGACAAACAGGGGAAGAAAAGATCAGTTAAAGGTGCACCATAGAGAAATTACTTTAGAAAGAAACATTACTGTAGCATTGGAAAGACATCGTGGAGTAATGGTGTCCTGAGCAGAGAAGGAAGTCGTGATCCCAGCTTCTCTGTGCTACGTTATGCTAGCTAGCGTTAGCTGGTGACTTAGCGCTTGTTATCGAACACCGTCCTCCCTCCTCTATCTCCTCTGGTTCCAAAAACCAAACTCGAAGCTTTAAAACGGTCGACCACAAACATGTTGCACGGCTACATAATACTATAGCTAAGTGAGGAAGTTTAAAATCAAACATATGTAAATACAAATATTATCTTTTTCTCTTTCTTTACACGCACATTCAAGATTGAAACACCAAGACCAGGTTTGAAGAGAGCCGCAGATGAAAGATTGTGGCTCTGAATACGGATCACGACCCTTCATTTCATGTTAATTCCCCATCCTTTCCGAAGTGGCAGCAAAAAGTGGTAACCTGAGTAACTGTTGTATTTGATCGCACAGTAAAGTACTGTAAATGCATTGTTCGTAGAGTAGAAACGATGCAAAGTGACGCTTCTGATGCAACACTTTCTTGAAATCCCCTCATCTCTTTCTCTCCTGCCTTATCTGGTGTTATTCCTTCGTATCTCTGCCCTCACTACCCGACACCATCTGTTCATCTTTACTGAGAAGGAGCTCACTTTCCTCTCCGGCTCTCTTCCTCTCTCTCTTTTAAACTCTGACATTAGCCCACCCCCCCTGCCCTTAGCTGGAGTTCATTAGAAAGTGAGCGCTCATGCTTACTGGCCTCGGAAGGGCTTCAACATGACAGTCTGCCAGTTATTATAACATTTATTATAACATATAACACTCAGGAGCATCATTAAAAAAATGTGTAGCATGTTTAAAACAATATATGCTACCAATTATCTTATGATCTCCTCAGATCCTTCACTTTTTACCCTTCTCCCTCCATTTCTCTTGTCGTATCCTCTTTTCCTCCGCTCTCCTTGCACCTTCAGATTAACACCCTCCTCCTCCTCCTCCCTCCTTCTCCCCCGTCTAATATTCCCTGCCTTCCCCTCCATTTACCATCCACGCTGCTCCATCTCGGGGGCATATGTCAAGAGGAAGCAAGCATCTGCTCCTTGAGAGGGACTTTGTGTCCGCAGCGCTGCCATTCTGTGCCAGAAGTCCGTCATTCGCACGGCGGCAGTATGGCCATGTACTGCCTGGCGAGGAAGTGGGACATTGACCCAGAAGGGAAGCTCTGTTTGATTTCATATCGGTGTCTGTATCTTGGTGTGAGTTTCTCAGCATATTTCTGTGCAGCAGGGCTCTATCGAAGAGAATAACAGAGCTGCACCTGGCGTTGAAAGGAATCAGTATGAAGGACGGTGGAAGACAAGGGAAAATGACACAAGGAGTAAAGGCAGAGGGAAAACGCTTCAAGTGGAAGGGTTCGTCGGTGGGGAGGATGAATTAAAGACAAGGCAAACTCTTAAACATGAAGGCTAAGTGAAGCGAAGTGTGTTGAAGAGCCACGTGTGCAGCAGGTGGGAGGACTCGAACAATTTAAGAGAAGCTTGAGTTTTTCTTTTATGTGTGGGATCAGATTGTAGGTGTTTTTATTGTTACTATTCCACACATCGTTTATTACCTCAATCAATATTCTGGGATAATGGCCGTATGAATTTGATGTTTAAAAATAAAAGACAATTCCCTGGGTTTACTCTGACAGTGACATGTATAAGTCTAACATGTTTCTGCACCCCGTCTGTTGAGGCTCCAGCTTGAGCTTCGAATCAGCTGATGCGCACGAGTTTCCTCCTCTTTGAACTGTTTGGGTCCCTCCGATGAATGTGCAGAATGTCACACGCTAAAACATTTAGAAAGTACATTTGGACCCTGGTTTTAAAGTTCATTAGATCGGACAATCATCCATTCATCTTTCCTCTTCTTTTGAATCTAGTCGCAGGAATGAGGGTGATTTGTGTCACCCTGAAGTTTGCTCTCACACCCTGCTGATTACAAATATATTTCCCCGCCCCATCAAGACCAGTCTTGCACTTGTCAGGATGAGACACAAAGATGTGCGTAAAGCTTATTTTTTTCTTAGCTACTATCTATACAAACACAGACTAAAATGAGTGTACTGACCTTGGCGCGTGGTTCAGTGCATGACAATGTCAGTATCCTCACCATCGCTAACTGTGAAAGACACACACCGACTGTGACCGTGAACACCTGCTGAACTGCCAATACATGAACACACACACACACCATAGTCACACACACTTTACATATACTGTGTGCACCTACAGGGCTCCTGCTTAATGTATATTATCTTAGTCATTCAACCCATGTTGAAGCAGTGAGGGTCACACAGTAAACAGGTTGTATCTCCTCACAGAAGGAGGAAACTGGATATTTTTACGTCGATGTTAGTCGTGCCAACGCAGGTTTGGAGGCTGCTGCTCCTTGTAATGATTCATTTGCTTTATGTACGTTCTCATGTATGTAAAACGTACCCGTTTTGCCTTTTATTACCTGCGCAGTTGGGCTTGTCAACAACCTTGATGATCCATAAGACCTCTTTCACTTTCCAAATTGTACTTAAAGCTCCCTGTTATAAGTTTATACAAATTTTAACTGATAGTTTAAACTGATTTTTATGTGGATTTTGTCCCCTAAGCTTATAAATGTGTATAAAACAACAAAACAATGTATATAAGCAGCTGATTATTACAATCTCGTAGTGTTTACAAAACAATAGATGGTTGAACTACAGTGTCTTGACTGCCAATAGTAATAGTAAAAATCAGACTTTTATCTTAATTTTTTTGCTTTTTATTACATTTTCATCTGTTTTTTTTAATCCAACATAAACAGTAATGAATTTATAGGTTTTATAAAAATAAATAACAAAAATGATGAGCCCTAAGCATATTCAAATTACACATGCTGCCACACGCCTACACACACGGCGTGCACTTTTAAGACCTCTTAACTCTCCAATTTGGTGCAAGAATAAACAGCGGGGGAAAGAAAAGAGTAAATGTGTCATTAATAAAAAAGGAAGACGAGCTAATTGTGTTGCATGCTCTGGAAAAATCAAAAATCCATTAGAGAGGGGGAAAAGGACACTGAACATGGCTTTTTGAAAAACAGATGATGTCTCACAAAAGAAGAAGACCAAGAATGCTTTTACCTTTAATTTAGTCCTATATCCTTGATTTAAGATGGTCTTCATGCGCACGTCTGTGTGTGTGTGTGTGTGTGTGTGTGTGTGTGTGTGTGTGTGTGTGTGTGTGTGAGTGTGTTATTGTTGTTCTCTGCTTAATGCATGCCAATGAGTCACGCAAGAGGCAACTTTATCTAATCTCCATAAATGGCCATACAGTTCAGGAAGGTCATCCACACACACACACACACACGTCCCCGTGAGAGAGAGCATAAGGAGACGGTAATTGAGAGAAATTAGAAGAAATGATGGAAAGGACTGTTGGAAGTAAAGAGGAATGAGAGAGACAGAATGGACGCTGAGGTGAAACAATTAGCTCTGTCATTTAGCGTTTGCTCTGCTTTACCAGCTCAGAAAGGTCAGTGCACTGCTACAAAGGAGGAGTGATTTCCGTGCGAGGTCTCGGAGGGACGACATATCTTGGGCCATTTTTTTGAGACGGTAAAAGCCAGGTGAGTGCAGTCAAGGGTTAACTTTTATTCTGCTGCGGAAGTGTTAAATAAAAAAATAATAATTTCTCATAATCATGACTTCTGTATCTCATAATTATGACCTGATAATTTTAACTAAATATCTCGTAGTTCTTTTGATCATCAGTATTACAGACAACGTGACGCTTGTGACCCCGAGTGGGAGTGGAGGTGTAGCCTTCAAGGACTTTCCACTGCACAATGTTGACGTGCTAATTATTAGCCTATACACATTTCTACGTTACGTTACATGACTGAAAAATATGCATCAAATGTACAAAGGGTTACTTGCTGTTTTCAAAGCTTTCTGTCACATGTTGTGCACCTCCTCCCAGTTTTGTGATTTATTTCATTACTTTTTTTTGGAGCTGATGTAGTGCTGCATGTAGCTGCATGTAGCTGCGTGTAGCCGCGTGTAGCCGCGTGTAGCCGCATGTAGCCGCGTGTAGCCGCATGTAGCCGCATGTAGCCCTGTGTAGCCGCATGTAGCTGCGTGTAGCCGCATGTAGCTGCGTGTAGCCGCATGTAGCCCCGTGTAGCCGCATGTAGCCCCATATAGCCGTGTGTAGCTGCATGTAGCCTCATGTAGCCGTATATAGCTGCACGTAGCCGCATGTAGCTGCCATGTAGCCGCATTTAGCTGCATGTAGCTGCATATAGCTGCATGTAGCTGCCATCTAGCCGCATATAGCTGCCATGTAGCCGCATGTAGCTGCATGTAGCTGCATTTAGCTGCATTTAGCTGCATTTAGCTGCATGTAGCTGCATATAGCTGCATGTAGCTGCCATCTAGCCGCATATAGCTGCCATGTAGCCACATGTAGCTGCATGTAGCTGCATTTAGCTGCATTTAGCTGCATAGACAAAATATTTTATTTAAAATAAGAGAGCACTGCTTTGACTTTCATATTGTGCTACATTCCTAATGTACAATTATTTGCATCAAAATAAGACTAAAAGTGCATTTAGTGCATTTCTTCGTTTTTCCCGTCTGCTCTCTGTATATTACACTTCTAAACTTCACAAAAGGTTTTTATGAGCGGAGCATTTTAAACATCAATATGTTGTGTGTTTGCTATTAATACTGGATTAATAGTGCAGCCCAACATCGAATTCTCTGTTGGAATCCATCCTTAAGTATTTAGGGGCCATGCAGTCACCACTGCAGTGCCTCACCATAACATGCATTATATAAACCTGTAAAAACCTTCAGTAAATATGTATTTTAAAGCAAAAATGACATGTGACGAATATAACTAATGTAAAGAATAACACTGTTAAAAGTACATTTCAAGGTGGAGTGGACCTTAGGTACATTGAGTAATATGTGTTTTAATAGACATTTTTTACATTGCCTTTAATCTGTGTGTGTGTGTGTGTGTGTGTGTGTGTGTGTGTGTGTGTGTGTGTGTGTGTGTGTGTGTGTGTGTGTGTGTGTGTTTAGTGTGTGTGTGTGAGAGAGCTACATGTGCAGGCGCTCTTGGCATTGCTTTGATGCCGTCACAAAGATCTTTTTTATTTTTCCTCTTATTGTAAGGGAGGTAATTTAGTCTCTCCCTCTCTTTAAAGCCTTCACCACCATCGTTTTTGATTTAGTCTTTTTTTTATACTTTGTTTTTGATCTCAGCATGAAACCTGGTTAGGAGTGTCAGGGGTGGGTCATTACTTTGTATATGTGTGTGTGTGTGTGTGTGTGTGTGTGTGTGTGTGTGTGTGTGTGTGTGTGTGTGTGTGTGTGTGATGTTGGCATTACCCGTTGTCTCTTTGAGGCCATCTGGAGTCGGCACATGTGGGAAAACCTAGTGTTAGCTCTGGATGTGAATGTGTCGGCGTGTGTGTATGTCACTTTGACATGCCAACACATTTATAATAGATAACATCACATTTGATTTTAAATTCAACTCCAACTGAGTACAGCATCTGAGAGAAAGAGACAACAACACAAATGAAATTAGTCATGGTAATTTAATCCCTTTATTCCTTTTTGTATCTTTCTATACATCCATTTCTTCTCCCGTGGCACAGTTGAACTAACAGGGATGAAAATGCAGGGCCACACACACACTTAGTGTTTTAGCAGATGTGACCAGACTAGTGTGTGTATGCAAGCAGAAAACAGTTTTGTTGATTCCTGAGCTGTATCCTAAACAGGCTGACTCGCTACTTAATAATGCCCCACTTATTCTGCGCGTGTGTTCACTTGTACATCCTTGTGTTGAGGATATAAAGATTTCATAGACCTTTGATAAATATTTAGAAATGTTTAGACGTACTTTATTGTTAAGTTGAAGGTTCAATGTGTAGCTCTGAGCCACCTGCTCCAAAGAAATATGGAGCAGTATTACACCTTTAAACTGGGTCCATACAATCTCTAATGTTTATATTTTAGTTGTAGTTTGGCATATTTATTGTATTTTAATTTATTCTTTATATCGTGTATTGCTTTTTCTGCTGTGTAATGCCTGTCAGTCAGTCAGTCAGTCAGTGGGGCACGAATATGCAGTCACAGCTGCTGGACCTGTGTGACGGCAGCGACAGGGAGTCTGCAGTTCCCCCTTGCTGTGGCTGAACTCGAGCTAACTGCTAACTGAAGCTACACCGTTTCACGAGGCTGCCGACAGATATACACTCAGAGAAACAGCCTCCTGACAGCTGAAGTGAGGTGGGGGTGGGGGGGGTTTCTAATTTCTGCCACTTTGAATGTAATACAATAAACAAACTATAAAACAGACGGAACATGGCTGTAATATTTACAAGAGAGTCAGGCAGCTGTTCTTCTTCTCTCTGTACTGAGGCAGACTGCAGCTACAGTGACTCACTATCACCTCTAGAGGAACAAGCGGTATTACAGACTGGACGGGGCGGCGCTAGCTGTTAGCATGCTAACTTCAGTAGATATCTCTGCAACACAACACACAGACGTCTTTGACATAAAGTTAACACTGTTACCTCTTCACAGTCTGTTGATAATGTTGGTTAGTTGTTATATTACTGGTTTAGCTCTAAATTATAGCACATCTTACACATTGAAGCTTTAAACAGTTGGCATATTATTGTATCAGTTCATTTATATCTATCTATCTATCTATCTATCTATCTATCTATCTATCTATCTATCTATCTATCTATCTATCTATCTATCTATCTATCTATCTATCTATCTATCTATCTATCTATCTATCTTAGATGTATTTTTTAATACATCAGAACAAAGCTTTGAAGATGTCTTATCTTTAAAGCAATAGTATCTCATGGACACTTTCCCAACAGAACTAGTCTGAAAGTGTTTTCTTCAAAAAAAACTTTTTCTAAATGCAGCAGTTGAAAAAGAGGTGTTTGTCTTATAATGAGTCTCATCTTATATTCAGGCTTATACGATATATGAGTACAAAGTAAGTGAACCCTGGCTCCTTCATCTGCCATAATTGAGAGAGTTCCGCCAAATTATTCCTTTCTTTGTGTCCCCTCCTTTCACCTATCTGCAAATACAAATACACCTCCCACCTCCCAAGCTTTTAAATGAATTAATTTCCTTTATTTCTACATGCGGATCATCAGCTACTGATGAACCCCTTTGCGAGACAGTCTATGTCCTCATGGGGACTGTATTTACATGTATGTGAAGCATTTTTAATCCATACCGTATTCATGTTGTTCCTAACACTATGCTTTAGTGTACACTCTGTACAACCACGACTACTGAAGGCTGAATATATGCACTTTACAAGTAGATGTTGAGGTTAGAAGCAGTCTTTCGTCACCATGTTTCCCCATGTTGACACATACATACAAAAAAAACATACAAAAGGCCTGAGGGTGGAGTCGGCTGCCTGAGGAAGTCCTTACGTGGAGCTGTGACTGCCTTGATTTCCTAAAAAAAAACTAAACAGAATTGCGGCACAGAAAAGCATTGATGCAAACGTCCATATATTAAGAAGGAAACAGGAATGCACAGAAACACAACCTTCTGTGACTGCGATCATTAGAACAATGTTCCGCTCTTTCACCTTTTCTTTTTCTCTTTCTCTTTCTCTTTCTCTTTCATCCCTCGCTCAATCCCGTCAGGCCGAGGACCCAGAGCAGCTGAGCTCTGCCTCCACCGACACACACACACACACACACACACACACACACACACACACACACACACAAACAATAATTTGTATTCATGCTTGCACACACATGACCACACACACACACACACACACACACACACACACACACACACACACACACACACACACCCTCAACACTTCATACATTGCCTCCGTTTAATTTTCTTTCTCATTTGTTTGAATCAAGACCCTAAAGAGTGCATACAAACGCTGACCTTGAGACACAGAAGATTAGACACTTGAACTCCGACTGACGCATCCTCCGAGTGGCGGAACCTTGTGGAGAAGCGACAACACACTTTTCTAAGAGATGGGAGGCAGGCACTTGAGGGAAAATTAAATCTCACCAAGGATGCTGTCAGGGCATTGAGAAAAGATTGGCGTTTTGTATCTTAAATAGAGTGGAGAAACTTGCCTTGGAAGGCTTAGCACAATATTTTTTTCATCAGTGGATGAAGAGGTTTCTCAATCAAGCTTGGGAAATCATTTAGATTTTTTTATTAAATAAATCTCTTTAGTCCGAAGTCAGAAGAAAGTCCCATCAGTTTTGCTCACAGCGGTTTTTCCTGCACGTTTTCTTCATCGAGTCGTTACCTCGTCTTTTATGTTATCCAGCCGTGACTTGTGAGCAGACCTATTTTTCTCTTAAATTGATTGATTTCAAATCGTTCCTTTGTATTTCTCATAAATACTAGAACAAATTGAGCCGTTGTAAATTTAGTTTGTACAGATTCAATGGGATTATTTTCCATCAGCGAGACAAATATTATTGTGATATCATCAGAATTGGCATAGCATTTGGTCATAATATGAGTCCTACTAAAATGTTGACTCGATGATGGAGCTACATGAAAAGTGATGGGATCATCACCATTGAATTGGATTCCTTCTTAAGGGAACATGAGATGTTAGAGTTGTTAAGATATGATATTTAAAGTAAACATACGGACTGACCACCATCACCCTCGAGAGAACACCGCTCATGAAAAATTGCATTTATTCTTCATGACATAACCCATTTCTTATTGTCAATTTGAATGAGGTTTCAATTATAGACATGCTGTATCTATAAAGACATTTTTCTTGCATTCAGCAGTTTAGCGGGGTTTCACTGCTCACTTTAGCTTTTATTCTAAGTTATTTTCCTATTACTTCTCTCGCATGAATGAATAGCACAATGGCACCAAGTGATGCTCAATAAAAATGAAGCTTATTTTATTGCCAAGGTCATCATGTTTGTTACAAACTGTAAGCTGAGCTACCAGCAATAACTTTAACATAATGTGGAAAACATTGATTTAGTGGGGAAATGTTCTTTTGCAACTTTCACCAAAGTTAGAAGTTGGGAAAATACTGAAAATCTTCAGTTTTGACCAAAATGAAGGAGCATTTACAGCCTTGGACAAGGTCATAACCCTGTTACGTCTTCCATTTAGATTTTTTAATAATTACTTATTCTGCTTTTTGTTCGGTAAAGAATTGTAAGCAGGAACTCTTTTAGAAAAAGTCAATTTTACCTCACAAGTTGTGAAAGACTAGGGAAGCAGACTGAGGCAAAGACAACTGATTGAGACTGACACACACAGGTACAAACACACACCAGTGAAGAGATGAAAGAATGAATCACTCAAAACTTTCTCCGAAACCACAGGTTGTGTCGCAGAGGGAACAGAGGGATGAAAGGAGAGGAAAAGTGTGAATGAGAGAGAAAGATAGAACTGCGGGGTGACTGATTGGCAGCGCAGATCGCATGCCAAGCCACTGTCACTGGCACTTAAAGGGCAGACACACACACACACACACACACACACACACACACACACACACACACACACACACACACACACACACACACACACACACTCCAGCCTCTCCTACATGTACAACTGCAGCTGCATATTTGGAGTAAAATAAATAAATAATGTGAGTATATTTGGAGCAAATATAAATAAAACTTCATAATTTGGCCTTTGCCAGAATAACATTTACACACACACACACACACACACACACACACACACACACACACACACACACACACACACACACACACACACACACACACACACACACACACACGTTTAGCTAATGATGTTTTGTCAAAAAGTTTCCTCCCCATCTACCCACTTGTTTCTGTACCTGTCTGGTTACCGCGACGCCCAGGGCCTGTCACTCAGACAACTGTGCAAAAGATGAGTAAAGCACACACACACACACACAAAAATGCACACACACTAATGCACAGTGGGCGATGGTGTACAAGGGACTGCTGGTACCCACATCAGAATGCAGGTTGGAGGTTTGACATTCCTGGAGGCTGTGTCCGTCTAGCCAGTTAGGGGGAGGACAGCCAATAACACACACACACACACACACACACACACACACACACACACACACACACACACACACACACACACACACACACACACACAGCACTGCCCTGACTATCTGATGAGCCTAATGCTGATCCAAGTCAATAGTGAGAAAAAAAGATGGCTTTTAAATGTTCCACCTCTTACCAGGTCTGTGTGAGTGTACGTGTGTGTGTGTGTGTGTGTGTGTGTGTGTGTGTGTGTGTGTGTGTGTGTGTGTTAGGTGTGGTCGTGTTGGGGCTTGAATGTATGTGCTTTTCCTTGATGCTTGTCTTTCTATGTGTGTGTGTGTGTGTGTGTGTGTGTGTGTGTGTGTGTGTGTGTGTGTGTGTGTGTGTGTGTGTGTGTGTCCTATAACAGTAATGAAGGCAGTCTGAGAGATTATCACAGTTGGGTGCTTGCAGACCTCAAGGTTAAAGGAGCACAAAGGCGCAGCAGAATCAGTGTGTTGGGTGTGTGTGTGTGTAATTGCGTGCATGCCTTTGTAAGTGTACATGAGGGTGTATGTGTGCCTATCTCTGTGTGTGTGTGTATAAGATTTTAGGACGAGACAGCAGAGCCACAAAAGGCAAGATGATTGATTAGCTTGATGCTGAGAGAGAGAACAGGAGAGCGAGACAGAAAATAATTAAGAGAAAGAGAGAGACAGTGAAAGATGGAGACAGGTAATTGGCAGGACTCATGTTTTTTTTTTATTGGTTAAAAAACCCTCAATAAATTACAAAATACTTACATTCAAGTCAAAGTTTAAAGATTATTTGCTTTGTTTGCGAGATGCGAACATTGATATCATATTTTGTGAATTTCTCTTTCGCCTGGAATGGAACCAGGTTCGCTGTTTCCTCCCGCCTCTAGCCTTATAACTCACGTCCAGATTTCCTTTCTTTTGCATTTTTCTTCTGGATTTTCTATATCCAGAGACGTTTCATGAGCTGACAATATTACTGTAAACTGCAGTGATTTGAATTTTTTGTGTTGTGAAATAAAATGTGTGTGAAAATCTGTTTGAACTGATGTTTTATGACGTACCTTTTTTAATTGAATCTTTGTATATGCATGAAAATCACGAGTCTAATAAGGAGATTTGCCAGACATTACGTGTTCGAAACGTCAAATATCTCGCCAAAAACTACATTTTACAAGATTACATTTGAACACATCAAGGTCATGTTAGAACTCACCTCAGCAAAATACTAGTTTGTATTCAATAAAGCATGAACGCATCATAATGTTTCTCAAGGGAACCTCGCTGCGGCTGCTAACGGCTAACGTTGCTAGCTCTCCTGCACAATCTGGCATTATCAGGGATCGACATCCGGGCCACGTTGCATATTTTTACTGAATATCCGCCGCAGTAGAACTTTATTTCACACTGTGATGGCTGTGTAATTAATTACCGTGGGGGGGGGGGGATTCGTACAGCTCACGGATCAACTGTGGTCCGTTACACCAGCACCAGACATGTCTTTCTTCGGCACCTAGTAGGAGTACTTGTATCGTTATACAATTTATTTGATCACCTTGTGCAATATAATGCAACCCATTAAAGAGAGACGTGATGATTTAACTCAACAAAACCTGAACTTTAGAAACTGAACTCAATGAGATTTTATTTCCTGTACTTGTTGTACATTGTTCAGGGCCCAAAGTTAAACTTCTCAATTCGGACGATGGCTTCCCTAGAGCCAGAGGAAGAGGAAGAGGACACTGTCGCCTGTGCTTGGAGTGTTTCCTTTAGTGTTTACGACTGTTTAGTCAACCTTGCCAAATGGCCTCTGAAGTTTTTAATGTCGCTCATTCAATTAAAGTTCGAGGGAGAGCTGAACCTGGGGGGGCAATAAGTCACATATTGGTATTATCCTGCCCTGCTAATTACTGAAGCAATGAACTTTAATTAATATCTGAGATGATGTGTGTGTGTGTGTGTGTGTGTGTGTGTGTGTGTGTGTGTGTGTGTGTGTGTGTGTGTGTGTGTGTGTGTGTGTGTGTTAAAGCATGCAAATGTGCATGTCTGTGTGTTTCTTTTCACACTTGTGGCCAACTCTGCTTTATCTCAAGCCATCTCTCTCCAACACACGTACATACACACACTTATACACACGCGAGGCGGAGGCTGACATTTCGCCGAGTGTCTCGGTTCACGTGAGAAACGCTGACACCGTGAACCCAGGAAGACTAGCAGTGCCGTTAGCATTAGCATAATTATCTCAGTTATCAGCAGTGTTGAAGACCAGATCCAACAATACAATTGACAACAGCAACGACAGAATACACTGATTTTCTTCATGGCAGGAATAACAGTGGGAAAACTGAATGCTGAAGAAGCAGTTTGACCTTTCTACGGAACATTTTCCTGTTAACGATCCTTCAAAAGCGTAGCATCCAGGTTTGCATGCAGACAAAAGAACATGCAAGATGCTTAAATTCAAATGACTGTGCTCCAAAACACGGACAATTAACCGTGCAACAAAAGTGCAGCCAGTGTAAAAGCGATCTGACGCCTGTGTGTGTGTGTTTATGTGTATCTGTATTTTGTGAGTCACGCTACCTACTGGGCTTTGCCTTGAGCTAGCAGTGCCCTTCACTTCCCTTTGCCCAGAGCTTTGCAATGGCCACGACTGCTGCGAGGCAGACAGAGAAACTCTCACAACTAAAACAACTGTCCTGATGAGAACAGTGGCTTCTTGGACATGTAAAAATACTTTGATTTTCTCCTGTCCTTGCTATACTGGGGTTTTAAAAAGACTTTTAGTGATCATTGATCTGCTTGTGACATAAGACATCTTGTCAAGACTCCCATCAGCCTTAGTTATTAGTGGTTTATAAACATACACACATTCTGGAGCTCTTCCTTTCCTTCTCCATCTTTCCTCTCTTCCCTTCGTCATCCACCCTTTACTTTCATCCTTTCCTCTCGCAAGCCTCCCTATGATTTTTTTCCTTCACCACATCCTCTCCCTCCCACCTCTGCCTTTCTCTTTCCCTCCCTCCCTCCATCTTTTTGTCCCTCTCTGTGATCGTTTCATGTGTGCTGATCTCACCTTGTGTGTTTGAAGCCCAAAGAGCAGCGGCAGACGATTCTGGATCACACTACTAAAGACCCCGACACATCTGAGAGAGAGAGAGGGAGGAGGATAGACGGATAGAGAGAGAGATATATAGATAGAGAGATACGTAGGTAGGTAGACAAAATAAATATCAATAGCAGCAGCAAGAAAAAGAAAAGAGACAGGTACGTAACATGTGCCTTTCATGCCTGTCTTTAATGCCACTCATCTGCAGATGTCGCTCGTTGTTCTTGCCAGCCAAGCACACGCACACACACACACACACACTCACACACACACACAGACACACACACACACACACACACACACACACACACACAGTGCTCTCTCAATCACCTTGCCACAGGCAGTGTCCTCCTGCTTCAAGCCGGCACTGTCTGTGAGTGTATTGAGTTGGTTCAATCAATGGTAAATTGTGTGTGCGTGTGTGTGTGTGTGTGCGTGTGTGTGTGTTGGTATTGCAGAAATGTATGTGTGTTCCTCTACACTCCCCCCAGTGAGTTATATGACAATATGCACACATTAAAGTAGATTAATTCATGAGCAAGTGCAACACACAAACAAAGACTTTACAGAAAGAGCGGCAACAAACAACAGGAAAGACTGTATTTAGTCTCCTCATAGAGCTCATAGAGTGTGTGTGTGTGTGTGTGTGTGTGTGTGTGTGTGTGTGTGTGTGTGTGTGTGTGTGTGTGTGTGTGTGTGTGTGTTGTGTCATCCGGATTTCAATGAAGAAATCTTAAATCCAAAGATGGTTTGAAAAACATACACACCCCGTAGAGACCCACACATCCTTGCGGATGCAGCTGCGGTCCGGTCCTACACCTGCCCCCGACCTTTGACCCAGGAAGTAAAAGTTGTTTCACCTCTTGTCTGACCCTGAGCAGGAAAGAGAGACGAGTTAGAGAAGTCTTTCACTGGCCTGTTCGTGATTGTATTTTAAAAGCGTCCTTGTTGTAGGTTTAATACACTGTATTTTATAAAGGTTTGGCTTTTGAACAGAAGCATTTTTTAACTTGTTCCTGATATTGTTGCAATAGTAGAGGACTGTGACTCTCTTAGCTAAGACCAGTCAGCATGCACCAGTGTCCTGCTGCATCCTGAACTTCATCTGAACTGTCCGACTGAACAATACCACTATAAAAACACTGCTGTGTTGCACTCATGGGGCTCATGGAGCACGTTTTAAGACAACCCTTGTGTTTCCTGTGCTGAAATTACGAGGCTTGGCTTATAGCCTGTAAGTGTACGTGACTTCGGAGATTGTAAATGTGTGGGCATTCATGTGAACGCACCCGCATACAGTAGGTGTGGTGTGCATTCCTATACTTTGTTAAACATCAGGAAGAGTAAATCTGTCAGCAACCATTATACACATCTGGTGTGAGGAAATCACCAAGCCAGTGCGTCCATGACAGATCTAAACTGTCTTTTTAACAATGTCGATGCGGAAAGAGGCTTTTAATAAAGAAAACAACAACACAGATTGGCAATATCTTCTGCTCAACAAACTTCGGACAATGGGCCAAAGGGCAACCAGGGTTCAGCGTGTGTGAGCAGAGCCACTGGCAGCTCACCAGGAGTTTCCTCTGTCATCAAGCATTGACGCACAACATCTTCCTCAAATAAAAAATGGAAAATAGGCACACCTCGTTACTGAGCCGTGCCCCATGCTAACGACCGTCAGCAGCACTTTCAAATATTTTCCATGACTGAGTGTAAAGATTTGAGATTTACTCGTGGTGTGCTGAGTTCTGGTTGTAAATTAAGGGTTAGGGTTAGGGTTAGGGTTAGGGTTAGGGTTAACGGTGAAAATGTTGGTACACATTTGCCCGTAAAGGTTTTCCAGTTGTAGCAGAAATGTACGGCCATTACTATTGAAGGCCATGAAGTACCAGTACTGATACTTTTTCTTTATTTAGTCTTTAGTTGTAATTTAGTGCCTTCATCAGAGCACCTGAGTCTGGTCCAAAGTATTTATAAAAGCTAAGCTAGATGTTTTGTATGAATAATGATTCATTCAAAAAAATTGGAAGTGGTTGCTCCAAAGATTTATACTCATTATTTGTATTGGTCTCCTCTTTGTCCATCAATTTGATTTTCATTGCCGAGGAGACTGTCATGTAGCTCACCTTGCTACCTTGAGCGTGTGCAGAGCTTAACAATGTACGATGTTTCACAGGCATTAGAGGACAATCATTTTAGCTACTATAAAACACTGTCTGTGTGGATGACCCCTCAACTGTCTGTCTGCACGGCTGCCTCGTTCCCCGTGTCTTTGTCTCGTCGCCCTATTTGACTGTGTTTTTGTTCGTTGGTGTATCTCTCTGTGTTTGTCTGCGGTTCTTGTCAAAATACTGTATCACAGCACACATAACGTTCCACTTCCTGTGGAAACCTCTCCATGCAGTGTCTCTTTTTAAACCGCGGGTCCAAAAGGTGAGAGCAATGTCATTTCACATTGTTTTTCAGTAGAGGTACAAAGAGCAGTACTGCACCACTCCGATCACGCCCAGGAAGAGCGCACACATTCTTTTCCTTATGGAAAATTAGCTGATTAGACTGTATTTTAGTGGACATGGAAATAAATGTGGAACCTTTTTATTTTGAGCTGCACGAACGAGGGATGGCGTGCTTCAAGGTGGACCGATGTGCTGTTGATCTGTACTACCTGAAATATCTATAACCAGGATGACGTCAGTCGTTTTCTTTTTACAGTATTTCAAGTCTGGTGTAACTCACGCTCTTGTATCTTCCTCTGTGTGCCTTCGATTGACCAGCAGTTCCGTGTGTGTGTGTGTGTGTGTGTGTGTGTGTGTGTGTGTGTGTGTGTGTGTGTTAGGCGTTTAGAGGATAACACTCACACACTGAGCTGTGTTTGATGTCCAATTGATCTGAAAAGCCTGATTTACCCTCCATGCATCTTATAAATGAGCAGGTGAAGCGTAAGCTGTGTGTGTGTGGTGGTAACTTGGGCGCACTGTTGGAGCACATCAGCTGGTGACTCTCTGAAGGACATTTCTCTTTTATTATTGATATTCTACATTGGTGTCATTTTCAGAGTATAAAAATGCAAACATTAGCAGAAAGTGATAGCAGGAAGAATACACAGAAAGTCTTGTATTTTCATTATAAGATAATGGAGTAGGAGTTTATCTGTGTTTCTTTACATAACGTTTTGATTTGATATTGTTTTGTTGGCATTACTAGGACATGCTGTACCTCATTAACATGTGCTATATATTAA
This sequence comes from Cottoperca gobio, assembly GCF_900634415.1. Lineage (NCBI taxonomy): Eukaryota > Metazoa > Chordata > Actinopteri > Perciformes > Bovichtidae > Cottoperca > Cottoperca gobio. The sequence continues at coordinate 4,857,317 of NC_041356.1, read as the reverse complement.
TAAAAGATGAACTTTATTAGCTCTACAGCACAGAAACACAGTAAAGAGGAGATTGTGTGATTTAGATTTTAGTAAGAAAAGATTTACTTGGTCCATCCTTTGTTGTTGCACTTTGTTTTATTCTACACAACTTGATTATTCTACACAACATATTCATCGTTATGTTTTAGGGAAAAGTTCACACGTCCAGTTTCACAGACGTTTGACGACACAGACTAATAAAATGTGAATCGTATAGTTTTTTAAGGCCTTTCACACCTCACATTTCCCTCTTCTTACTTTGCCAACAGGAAGCCCTCTCCCTCTCTGACTCCCCTTCACCTGCGTCCTTTTTACTCTTTCGTCTCCCTCCTCTTCCTCTCTCCAACATCCCTTCATCTCTACCCATCCCCTCGTCACTGCTCTAAATCTCCTCTTCTTTGCTTTTAAACATTATAAATCTAGCAGCTGGTCCTTTCTCCTTCTTTAACCTCTGCTGTCCCTTGCAAGCGCGCATGTGTGTGTGTGTCAGTTTTTGTGTGTGTATCTGCCCAAGGCACTGAGGCAAATAGCGGAGTCCAGTGGCATAGGCTACATGCCAACAAGCACGATAAGACGCACATATTGACTCTTTTGTATTAAAACTGATCTGACTCATATTAGAATATCATGATTATTACACTGGAATCTTTTAAATGGCACTTCTTGAAATATACTAAAAATGAGCAGCATAAAGACCGGGGCGCATCACTCTTTGGCACCTGCTTACAGGAGTGAAGCAGCGGCTGCATTCGATGGAGCAGAAAAACACTGAGCTTTTCTTCTGCTTGTCTGATCAGCGGGGTGGCACCGAGACACCTGGAAGGACTCCAAAGGAAACACGCACACGCACACACACACACACACACACACACACACACACACACACACACACACACACACACACACACACGGTGTCCACTAGGATGAGTAGCTAATGTGTAATGAAGAAGAAAAGACACATCTGCAGATAGCTGCTGTGTTCTTGGAGGGGGGAGAGAGAGAGATACAGAGGGAGACAGGCAGGGAGAGGGAATAATAAAGATGTACAGCATGCATCAGCTGCTGGAGTCAAACTGATTAACACTCGTAATCTGCCTCCCATGCTGCCAATCATCGGGAAAAGGAGGAATTTAAGAGTTTGCACTGAGAATCTTGGAATTTTGTATCGATGTAAAAGCAGTGGCCTCGGGGTTTTACTGTATCAATTGTTCAAGTAACTCTCCCCTTTACTGCGGTGAATCTTGAGTGCTGAAAATGTTTCACCGAAGGTGCATATGAGAAGGATATGCAGATTTATTTGTAGCCTGAATGACCGACTTTTCTGCCGTAGACAATAACTGTGGGGAATTAGGAAAACAGACAAAAGACAAACACAAAAGACAAATCCTCAAAAACATAATGTGAGATTATACGTGTACCATTTTGCGAGCTCAGGAAATAAAAGCTAAGATTATGAAGATCAGATTTAGAAGATTTAAGAGAAAGATGCGAAAGAGACGAGTGATTGAAAGAGAAAGAGGGGATAATAAAGAAAGACATGTGTAGCAGTTGTAAGGACATGGATTTACTGTCTTAATACAGTTGCGTCTCTCCCAAGAGGACCAAAGGATTAGATATGGCCATTTCATCAGACGGATGGGTGGAGGATTAAGAAAAGACTGGAAGAGGGGAGGAAAAATAGATGATAAGAAACAGAGATGGACGAGGGGATTGAGGGATGGACTGGACGAGGAGACGGAAAATTATTTTTGGCTCATTGCTTTTATGGAATTGAAATAAATCTTTACAATCAGGGACTACTTAGGACTTGATTTATACATGTCGTACATTTGTTTTACTGACAAAAAGTGAATTTCCAGCTCGATCCCGAAGCAGACCGCCCTCGTTTTCAGAACCACTGGCACTCGAAACCTGCGAGGACCCAAATGGCCCCGGGAATTGTGGGAAGGGAGACATGAAAAAGCATGAGGCTTCCTTCCAGCCGGGGTCACTGCCACACCAGCTGTCTCCACACAGGGGACCGGGACACACACACACACACACACACACACACACACACACACACACACACACACACACACACACACACACACACACACACACACACACACACTGCCCGCTAGATACAGATAAACACAACAAATATACCTATAGATGATTTGTTGTGAACATTGAGATTAAAACATGAGAGAAAGAAAAATATTTAATCGGTAAATGAAAAAAGATGGCATACATTCAGTGTTAATGCGGCCAGTCACACACATGTATGTATTCTTATAGCGATTTCATTCCATTCAAAGCGATAAATCGGCTGTAAAATGGATGTTATTTCGCCGCCTCAGGTGTGTAGTGATGAGTGAAGTGAGTGAAAGTGGCTCTCCTCTCCACCTCCGAAGAAAAATAGTGAAAGAAAAAGAAAAAAGGGAGAGCAAGGCGAAGAAAAACAACAAAGTCGATGCAAAGACGGAGAAAGAAGAGCAGAATGAGTGTGAGAGAGTGAGACAGTCGAGAAGGAGGAGAGAGGCCAGGGCTCAGCAGCCTCAGACATATGGCTGTCTCCTTCTTGATTACACTTCAGCTGGCTGGAAGATTACCAGCTCTGTGTGTGTGTGTGTGTGTGTGTGTGTGTGTGTGTGTGTGTGTGTGTGTGTCCTCCTGCATATGCTCGTGTGTGTGTGTGTTCAACAGCTCCCACTGAAGCCCGCTAAAGATTACTCGATAGCACTTAACTTGTGTGTGTGTTACGCTTATTTAAGATTACAAGGCTCTGCTGGAGTGTGTAGTCATGCTTAGCGTGCTTTAAGAAGTCAGTGAGTCGGTGCCAGATTATGAGACGGCACCATGTATCTTGCTTGTGTGCATGATTAAGTGTGTGTGAGCGTGTGTGCGCTCACACTTCTTCAGCTGCTCTTCGGTGGATTACTGGCATATTGAGTGCAGTGAGTGTGTGTGTGAGTGTGTGTGTGTGTATGTCTTAACACCAAGATTACTCCATGTCAAGTAGATTGAGCCTCTGGGTCACAGAGAAGATGAGAAGCGAGATCAGATAGCTTGTGGTTTCTTTAATCTCAGACACTTCCACTGCGAGTGTGTATTTGAGGTTGTGTGCATGTGTCTGCAAACATACAATACGTGTATTTCTTTTCTTTCTATTGTGATTTATTTGTACGTTTCTCCATGTCCTGTGTGTGTATGCTCCTGTGCATGTGTGTGGTCTCATCTGGCTGGGGCTTTCTTGGAAGGAAACAAGTCCATATGCTACAAGAAGGCTGCCTGTGACCTCACACCAGGACCCTGCTGTAGTCTGCCACTACCTGCAAGGAGGGCGAGAGACACAGGCTGACTGAGGGAGAGAGAGAGAGAGAGAAATAAAATGGGATGGTGGGCAGAAAGATGAACAGGGGAGGAACAGAGGGAGGGATGCCAAGACAGAGGGAGATAACAGCAGAGAGAGAAAGCTGCAGACTCTGTAAACAAAGCCACAAATCATGTAACGCACTTAGAGTAAACTCGTGCTGATGTTTGCCAAAGGAACAACAGATCTAATGTTGCATCCTTTTGAAATCGGTGAATTTAAAGGCCTCTCAGACATGAAACACGGCACAGAGGTTTCTAACACTGACACAGAGGATTGTACGTAGAAATGCGCTACCGGAAATGTTTGCTCGAGCAAATAATTGTAAAATAATATACTTGGCCAACGCAGGGAAAGACCATTTTGTTCAAAGTGAAAGTTGAGCCAGATTCAACCTCCAATGTTAAAAAGCACAATAATTACACGAACCTTGCTTTGATTCCACGCTGTCACTTTGCTGCAGTTACACATGAGCGGCTCACGTTGTAAATCGCGTTGCTTGAGTGCTGAAAATGTTTCACTGAAGGTGCGTATTAGAAGGATATGCAGATTTATTTATAGCCTGAACAACAGACTTTCCGCCCTCTGGATAAATAACTGTGAGGAATTAGGAAACGGGCAAAAGACGAAAGCAAATCCTCAAAAACATAATGTGAGATTATACGTGTACCCTTGTGCGATTAAGATTACGAGGAACAGATTTGGAAGATTTAAGAGAAAGATGTGAAAGAAATTGTGTTTTTAAAAAGCCTGAGAAGTAAAGTTTGGAGTAAAAGTTGAGCCGGGTTCGATTTACGATGCTGACGGATCTAAATGTTGCTTTGTTTCTGTCCCTTTCGCTGTCCATGGTGCTGATCTCTCACAGCAGACACCAGCCTTCCCCAGGGAACCAGCCGGCATCTCAAAACTATTACCACATCCCCTTCATAGCTTTTAGCCTCAGCTACAATATGTTTCTCTAATAGTGTGTCTGTGTTGGTGTGTGAATACACCTCTGCAGTCAGTATGTCAGTACACGTCTGCCTACAAGAAGTTTGCGCGTGGAGGTTGAGCGTTGAGAGAAACAAAGTCACAAGCAGGAGGCAGATATGTTAAATCCAGATGGACACTAATGGGTTAAGGTTAGTCTTTTGTGTTACAAGCATGCATAAACATCATTCAAAGCCCATTACAGCTGACGTCTAAGGAAACGCTGTCACGCAGAAGACGCAATTAGCCCGAGGGCGATGAAAGAAGAATAATAAGCAAAAATAAGTGTGTGTGTGTGTGTGTGTGTGTGTTTTCCCCTTGCTAGATAATTCCCTGCCATTAGAAGGCATCTTACTTTCCACATACTTATTAATACTCCATCTGCATACAGTACAGTGTGATGCATGTGTCTCCATACCGTCGCAGCACATAGCCAGTGGCAGTGTTGTGACTGAGGAGTGAGTTCGTATCGAGGAAAGAAAGAAAAATGAACTTTGCATTCAATTTGTAATTCCCCCAGAATATGAACATGTAATCTGTGAATGGTGAGGATCAAAATAAAATAAATGATATACATACAAAGGAAGGTGTTTGATGCATGTTGTGCTCATGATGAACACACATAACAAATGACTAGTAGACTTTGGCAGCACATTGAATTAATTACAACTACTATTATAGGATGTTTTAATTGTCTTTGGACTACAAGTAATAGTCTTTACTGTACAGAACATATTTAGTCGGATCAATTCACTGTTGGTTTTGGTGTTTTTATGGCTAGAGAGCATCTTGTGATGAGATCACACAAATTTGGCCAGGGGCATAAAGTGTGTGTGTGTGTGTGTGTGTGTGTGTGTGGGGGGGGGGGGGCTAATTGGCTCCTTCCCCACTTCCTACCCCCCTACTTCCGGCGCTCCTGCCCGGACGAAACCCAAAGCTTTGTGACGCCATTGCGGTCGCACAAATCTGTCCACAGACACACCCACACACACACACAGACACACACATACACACACCGTCGCTGTGCCTGCTGGTAAATATAGAACTTCACCAGACTTATCCTTTAAGGTATCTCCTGCATGAATGGAGATCAATCGCCCAGCTTCTCTTGACCACAACTTTTAAAATCAATAATAGCAACACAATATGGGCAACTCGTGTCCTGCTGTTCAAACAGGAAGCTGTGGGTCCCTGCACCACGACTGTGACACAACAAAGTACCTACAATCCCTGGACAGAGTAAGGGGCCGGCTTGTCCAGCATTGGAACATCTCACAGCCCCCCCACCACTGTGTTGAAGGGCAGTCTCTATCACCATTAATACCGCCACACCCTTCACCCGCCCATCCCTCGGGACACTGATCTGGCTGAGGACCTGAAATCGCTTCCACAAATGGGAGCCATGACATCAACTGGGTAGACAGATACAGAGTGTAAAATATCCCGTGGCTTTTGAAGGACTTTGGCCTGGATGTGTGTGTGTGTGGTGGTGGGTTGTCAGGGCCACAGAGGGGGGAAAAGCTCAAGCATGAATGCAGTCTGTGTGTGTGTTGCCATAAAATCTTTAGTAAAATATTTGCACAGCGGCCACTGTGGGTGAGCGAGATAACCTCAGAGCTGGAATTTGAATCCCCCCCGGGCTGAAAACAACGGCTGGGCTCTCTCTTTCTCGTTCTGTCGCCACCTCTGAACCGATGCCTCTTCCACTCTCTAATATATTCATTTTTATAAACTCCTACTGTGTGCTTTTCTCAGCTCACCACCCATGATGACCAATCATCTATTATTAGCCTGCATTGAGCCGATCACTGTGTGTGAGAGCGTCCATCAGATGTAAAACTCTCGCTGTCTTGTTCGACTTGCAGAACAGCGTGTCTTCCACAGGGCTCATCGATAACAGAGAGGGAGACAGAGGGACACAGAGGGACACAGAGGGACACAGAGGGACAGAGACAGAGAGAAGGAAAGAAAAGGGGGAAATACAGACAACTCAGGATAGAGAGAGAAATTGAAAAGGACAAAAGGAAAGCGAAAGGAGATGAAAAAGAAGACGAAGAGGGGGTTTCTGGGTGGTGAGTGGAAAAGGTAAAGAGCAAGGTATTGCCAGAGGAGTGGATGTGAGGAGTGGATGGAGGGATTGGGTGGAGGGAGAGGACTCTTGGCAGAGCGCAGTGATAATCCGGTGCCTGTGTGAATGATTAGCATATATGCTAAACACTTCAATTCTATCAGCTAACACTGAGAGGCAGAGATAACTAACGCAGTACGTGCTGCTCCCTCCACCTCTGTCTCTGCTGCTTTCTGTCTCCTGTCATTTCCCCTTCTTATTATTATTTTAATTCCCCCCCCACTTGTATCCATTCATCCTTAATTTCCCTTTTATGTCCTGTTTGTCAGAAGCTTTCGGTGATCTGGAGTTTTTTACATCCATCTTCTTTTTCACTTTTGCTCACTCCGTCTTTCTCTTGCTGCTCTTCGGCCCCAACTCTTCTTCTCTTTCACATGTTCAGACAGTTACCACAAAGAAATGTGGAATATCCCGACTGACTGACAACAGCATCCTGACTTGTTACCATGATATACTATAGATTTTTATAAAGAAGTTTGGGGGCTTTCTTTTCCCTTTCAATAGCTTGAAATCTTCATTCATTCAAAATCTGTAAATGTAAATATTATTATTTTAGCTGAGGGGGGTAAACTTTATGTGTATGTATAATATATATATATATATTTATATATATATATATATATATATATATATATATTTATATATATATAATATATATATATATATATATTTATACAAGAACGATTAGCATTAACTTAAATCCTTGTTATTTGCATTCGCAGATAATGTGTCTGAACACACACACACACACACACACACACACACACGCACACACGCACACACACACACACACACACGCACACACACACACACACACGCACACACACACGCACACACACACACACACACACACACACACACACACACACACGCACACACACACACACACACACGCACACACACACACACACACACACACACACATGCACACACACACACACACGCACACACTTGAGGAAGTGTGAGAGGTGTCTCTGAAACATTAGCTATGTTTGTGCAGAGTGCTAGTGAAACACATTGGGGCTCTTCAGATTCCATTCAAATGCAAAACACTTGCACACACACACACACACACACACACACACACACACACACACACACATACACAGACGTCCACAAACACACACATACAGTACTTATCCCTGCCCACACACTCAACTCATTAGCACACACTTACGACTCGTACGGACGTGTTTTACAGCACAGAGAGTGAGAGGAGGGGACACCGTACAGAGACGATGAAGTGGATACTGTACCGTAGTGACGGATTCTTGTTAAGCCAACAATGGCCACAAATTCCTAAATGCTGTCTGACTTTACTGGTGACGTCTTGTAACTCAACTGTGAACGTGTCAATTAGACATTGTTGTAGTTATTGAACTTTTAATGTTCATTGATTCCATTTTGATTCTATTATTTTTACATCCACTGATGAAGACGGAGGTTTGAATCTTCAGACAAAATGAACATGGCTTTACAATGGGGGTGAAGCTCGGTAAGGTCTTGATGTTTTCCGCGTGCTGAGCGCCACAGGCCATTTTCAAAAGGAAGTTATATGACAAAAATGTTTTTCCATTCTTCTTCTCTGTCTCCGCTAGCATCTGTTTGTCTTCAGCGTTGAGGCGCGGGGCTCCCAGTGCTCCTGGCCTTCCAGACTGACACTTCCCTCCTATCTTTTATTCAGCTGCCGCCCAGCCAAGGGCTCCTCCAGACGGGCTGTGCCTTCAGGCGAGCCCCGGGCCTCGACGCCCAACAAGGCCTCTGGAGTGGAGCTCTGCACTCCAACCCTGCCCCCTGGACACACACACTTCTACACACATTCACACCTAGAAGTATAAAACCCACTCACATAAGCATGCAGCACACACTTGAGCGGACAAAACACACACGTGGCAGAGCATCCGGAGGGCCATTCATATTGGTCACGTCACCTTTTGTTTTTATTCATACGACTAGTTATTAATTTAGTGTGGCTCCTTTATTCATTTGTTCACGGGAGAATGGGAAGAGAGGCTTTTCTGACGATGCTGTGTACGTGGAATGACACTCAAGCTGAAAAAACGTGATTTGATGGATTTCATTTGTGCATGTGTGTATGAGCGACATCTTGCAGCATGTAAACGTTCCTCATGAGGACCAGTCAGGCGGTCGCAGCGAGGCTTAAGGTTAGGTCAGGTTGGTGAATACTGAGGACACACGCACCAGCGAGAAGAGTGTGTGATAGTGGTTGACATGTTTTCCTTTTTCTGTCTCTCTGAGGGTCCGCAGACACGAACAGATACATCCTTGAATTTGTTTGTGTCTGTGTGTGTGTGTGCGTGTGTGTGCGTGTGATTGTGTGTGAGTCAGGCAAGCTGCTTAGCCCTGGAGTGGCTCCAAACAGGAAGACTTAAGCCGTGGTGTTGAGAAATACTTCCAGGTTAACGCAAGGTCAGCGGAGGGGCTACAGGAAGTGTTAAGCTGACAGCTGTGTCTATCTATCTTGCTGACACGTACACACACATGTGTAAGGAGAAACGCATTTATGCACACACAGACACAGACACACACACAGACACACACACACACACACACTCGCGGTGCCCAGGGACAGTGAGGAGCCTCCTGGTCTATCACACGCGTCCTGTTTTCCCTGCATGGCACAGAAACAGAGGAGAGGGGGAGACAATCAGGCAAGTGAGCAAAAGAAGGGCGGACGAGCCAGGAAATGTAGGAGAAGAATAACAAAAAAATTAGAAAAAGAATGATGTATACGCAGACGCATTCTTGAGAATCACAAGACTGAGCCAGGAGCACATTTATACCTTCTACTAGGGAAAGATATGTTTTTAGTTTTCTATATGATATGTGCTGAGAATGTGTGTGTGTTCATACCTACACCTGAGCGTGTGTGTGTGTGTGTGTGTGTGTAACTGTGTCGTCTTGAGGATAGGCGCGGCTACACGACAGCCATTGTGTTCAAGCGAGCATATGGTTTCTGACACGTCTCTTTCTAGTGCCATACTGTCAGTCTATACGGCATAATGGCAGCCAAGACAGCAGTCCTTTTTACTGCGACTGAAGGCCCGTTTGAAGGAAAACATGGAAGAGCATTAGTGGAAGTTTATTCCCCGGCTTATCGTTTTGGACTCCACGGACGAAGATGGTTTTAAAAAAGTGGATTCGTTATAAAGGAAAAAAAAAAAGTTTGTGTCTCCAACTTACTTTTTCTTGATTTCTATTTATACTTGCTGGAACAATGTCATTCTCGGTGGGAAGGGGAGATCGGGGAATAATGCCTTCCAAGTTTTTTGGAAAGTCGAATAGAAAAGAGAGTTTCCTTTCTTATTGTTTTAAGGGATCGGATGGAAAATCCTGGGAATGATATTGTTTTGAAAGCAGTCAGTAATGATCCAAAGGGGACTGGAGATCCTGTTCAGTTGCCGTGTCACTCACAAATTGCCCTCTTCCCCACTTCCCCTCACTTTGTCGTTTAAAATAGGTATCCTTAAAATGACAATAATCCAAGGTAGACTTGAAAAAAAATTCTAATTCTAATTCGTGTCATGTTAACCATGTTCCCTTTTGCAAACAGTCCACTGTAAACACTGTAGCAGAACTGATAACTTTGTAATGCTAACAGTGGATTGAAAAAATGACACACGACAGCTGCTAAGACAGGAGAAAGGGAAGGACATGAAAGAGAGGATCAAAGACGAGGGAACAAGCACGCGCCCCAGAGGATGAGAAGAACAAATAAATGGGTTAATCCCGTGGAAAGACGAGAAGAGAGAGGGATGAGGGTGGAAGGAGAGAGAAACGTTGTTTGATTGCTGTCCTTCTTAAAAAGGTGACACTCTTGACGCTGCAAAGAATGTCCCCGTAGAGCAAACACAAGCGCACGTGCCCAAACGTAATCCTCTCGGGAGAGCACTGAGGATGTGACATTGACCGACAGACTGAGAAAGAGAGAGTTTAGGAAGATAATGAGGAGAAGGAGCAGGAAGGAGGAAGAACAAGAGACACAATAACATGTGTGTGAGGAGAAAGACAGGAAGCTGGAGAGCTCTCAGGATGTAGTATGTGTCTTGGAGATGCTCAGGCTGGATGATTGTTTGGAGATGGTCACCAGGGAGATGCCATAGAGGACCAATGGAAAAGAAATGAAGTAGGGATAAGCACACTTGCCTCAAGAAGTTTACTAGGTTGAATAACTAAAGTTGGGAACATAAACACTATTTACTGTAGTGCTGAAACAATTAGTTCATTACATGAGCCACCTGCTATCAGCAATTTAAAGACGCAACTTTGGGCGATGGACATTTATTTGAGATGCTAGCAGTGTGGCTCTACGCGTGTCTGCCAAATATCTCAACATCTACTGCTGGAATGAATCCTAAAGAGAAGAATTAAACGTGTGACGTCATCAAGTATAAAGTGTGAAGCTGCTCCAGAGACAGTAAAAGGGAGAACATCATTTACAGAAAACATCATTTACAGGCGACTTAGAACCTTCTCCTGGGTTCTGTGTGTGTCCGGCAACATCTGGTTGCCTGACGAGTCGTCCTCCACTGCCTGCGTGAAAGACGCTCCTCCAGTAGGAAGCTTTGCCACCTCTTGACTTCATTTTTTAGCCCTTTGTCAAAGAACAGGATCCTGCAGCGTAAAGGAGAAAGAGGAACAGCGAGAGGAAGACAGGGAGGTGGAGGGAGGAGAGACAGATGAGAGAGGTTTGAGTTCCTCCTGCTGTGAATCAGAGCGTGATTTATCATCAAAGTAAAAGATGTGGCGAGTTCAACACCTTTTGGATTCTTCAACACACAAAACATACATTGAGCTCTCACTGTCACACGACGCCAACGCTGCCGTCAGGGAATGAGTGAATCTGTCGCTTCAATGAAAGCCGAAGCACACACAAAGTATCTCAGCATTGTCTTTGCCCAACACCTGCTGTCTCCTTCTGATCTCTGTCCCTCTCCATCATTACTCCATCCCACTCTTTCAACACCACCTCCATCCATCACTCTTCTCCATCCACGCAGCCTTTCTTCCTTCTATCTGTCCCTCCATCCATCAGCTGGTACAGTGGTAGTGTTTTGACAAGGGCACGGCCATAGGTTAGCACATGCATCATCGCTGTCAGCACGATCTGGCACTACGGTCAGATTTCTGGTTCTCAGTTTAACGAGTAATTGCAGTAAAGCGCAGTCACTATTAATAATTTAATATCATGATTATGCTCATTTTCTTGAACATTCTTTCAATTATTCTATAAGTTAAAAGCGTAATTTGTCAGGAAAATGCCCAAAACCCAAGGTCTCCAAATTGACTAAATGCTAAATATATTTGTATGTCTATCTGCGAGCACTCGGCCCGTTTGAGCCACGTTTGTTCGGTTGGATAATTAAAAGAATCTATCTTACTGTAGCTGGCTTCTCCAATATTACCGTACCAAGCTTTTACGGCCCCGTTTGCACTTATCATTTCAAGTATCTTGGATAAAATTCCCATTTAATAACCTTTTGTTTGTTTGCAGCTGCCAGAAGAAGAATTAATTGTATCATTTAGATAATGTGATGATTTGATGACAGAAATATTAAAACCTGACTTGTTCTTCTTCACCAGTGTATTGCGACACATTTCACAGACTCCAAACTCACACAACTCGTTTAAAGTGCAAAGAGACTGACAGAGAAGGAACTCAAGTAATTACCACCCTCTTCCTCTCAAGAGCTCTCTCTTCCTCGCTCTCTCCATCCCTCCTTCACGCCCCTTCCTCACCCCTGCTCTCCTCCGCCCTCCCTCCTCTCCTCGCCCCGCTCCTTCCTTCCCATCAACCATCTCACCCGTCACCTTCATAATCTCCCGTTCTCCCTCTCCCCTCATTTCCTCCGTCACCTCCGTGGCCCCGGCGGTTTTCTGAGCATACTTTTCTCACACACACACACACACACACACACACACACACACACACTTGCACCTGCGGTATTCATATGCAAACACGCATTATTCACGCAGATCTGCATGCATACGTGGAGACAACAAAAAAATACGCATGTGTAGAAAACACATATACTAGAAAACACATTTAGATGCACACATACACACACACAAATAGGGTAATGGAGGATGATTAGGGGCGAGAGGAGAGTGGTGGCTAAGACATAACCTCATGACTCAAGTTACCACTCAGAGCACAGCGTTCGTATGAACTACTCCAACCTTTCCACAAGAGCTTGATTGCCTCCTGGAGGAGCTATGTGTGTGTATGTCTGTGTGTGTGTGGGCAAAGGTGATGAAGAAAGGGAGAAAGACAGGGAGAGACAAGAGGTAGAGAGAAGTTGTCTTCCACCGCGTCCACCCCCTCTCCTCCTCTCAGCAGAGTACAGTACTTAGCAGAAATCCTTGATGGAAGCGATCGGCCAATTCAGCCTTTCACCCGAGGAGACCACTTGAAGAAAAATGCAGAAATTGATTGGAAATGAAGTTTGTGTGTGTGTGTGTGTGTGTGTGTGTGTGTGTGTGAGCGTTGTGTTTCGGGACATCTCAGAGGAGCAAAGTTCAAATATGAATCACATGCAGTTTTAGTTGTATTCAGGTTATTACATAACATTTGTGCCATTTCTGTATCAATGGGATTCTTCTCAGCAGCTTCAGTTGTGCAAAAGTATTTATATCTATTATTTTGTCATCGTAGAGAGGAGCGACTGCTGCCTTTCAAGTTTTGAATATCTGACAATCCTTGAACGCACCAACATAGTTTGTACCAGAGAACTGTGTGGGTGTGATGGCCGAGCTGCTGCACCGGCAGACAGCACTGTTAATAACTATTGTAATGTAAGGGTCTCTATGTGGTTAAAAGGCTGATAGTTAGACTTACACTTCACGTCTCCTCGTGAACAAAGAATCTAAATACGGAAATGAATTGAAGTTTAACAACAGCATCATGTCTTATCATTCATGTGTCATTTATCCAGTTGTCTGCTCACTACTTCCCATGTTCACTTAACCTCAGTATTTTATACCCTTTGGTTTATATAATAGTAAATAGTATGTTTTAAGTGAATGTGTTTGGGAGGTAGTGAGCACACAACTGGATAAATGACACTTGGATTAAACTGAACTTTAAATAGCTTTGCTGTTGTTAAAACTTTTTCCCATTTTTGGATTCTTCCAGCACCTCGGAGACGTGTGAGGTTTCCTTCAAGACTTCCAGGTAACACAGGGTGAGTAACTGTCGGGGAAGTTTTACTTTAAGTGTAGAAGAAAGTAAGGAAATATTAGTCTAAAAACAGGGGAAGATGACGGAAACAGAAAAGCGCTGAGCAAGAAGTGAGGAGCGTCGGAGAGGCAAGGTGAGGAGGGAGGAGGATGGCAAGAGAGATAGAGGAGAGATGAGAGGAGCGATAGCACGATGGACGCCTGAAGGACGCGTGTACTTCGATAACAGATACCATCGGAGAAGATACTATCGCCTCTCCTATCGCTCAGCACCACACTGTTAATAGACAGCAAATAGAGCGCTGTGTGTGTGTTTTCTATATGCTTGTTTAGAAATGCTTCCTTTCATGATATAAAGCTTGTCTGTGTTGACTCCTGAGCCTCTTCTACTTCAACATTTCCCTTTTTATTCACCCTACATCTGCCGAACCCGCTTTCAAGCCATTATGTGGCTATTATATCACACATGACTCATTCCAGAGAACGAGAGAACAAGAGAGGAGGAGGGGGTGGGGGGGGGGGGGTTATCTAATTGAATGAAATTATTTCTCCAAGTTGGCAAACTGGTTCAAGTGCTATTAAGTTGTTCACAGGCTCGCATTAGCTCCGTGTCTGTCTCTGAAAATGTTGGTGGTTGCGGGTAACAAAAGAAAATTGTCACTGCCGAGATGTGTTTAGGGGCTCGTCAGACCGCTTCACACACAAGCACATGCACGTACACACACACACACACACACACACACACACACACACACACACACACACACACACACACACACACACACTCACACACACTCAGGCGCATCCATCAGCCAATCATGTGGACAGATGGGTCATCAGCTCTCTAATTGTGTGATTGGCTGAAATCAGCGGCAGAGGTTGGATGACACATTAGGTTTCCTTCCATGTAAACAGGGAGTTTTGGGTGTGTGAATGTATGTGGGGCTGCAGACGTGATCAGGATTAACCGGATTTACCTACAAGGTGTTGCTAAGAGAGCAAAGAAATATATAACGGACAAAAAAAGAAGAAGTATAGAGCTAAAGAAAATGTATAACTCTCTTTTCTTCCTTCCACAACAGAGTCACATAAATGAGTAGATAATAGATATGTTGGCTGACTGACTTGTGTGTGTGTGTGCATGTGTGTGTGTGTGTGTGTGTGCGTGTGTGTGTGTGTGTGTGTGTGCGCTCATGTTTTTGTCCTTGCAGAGATCTGGCCAAAACACATTAGAGCACATCTGTCCACTCCATACCCACTCCTCATCCTCCTCATCCTCCTCATCCCCACTCTGAAGAGCTCTCTCTCTCTTTATCTCTCCATCCGTCCATCCATCCAAAAATGTTCTCCAACAAATTCATGCGTGTAAATTGACTCTATGTTTTAAACAGCATGTCGGTCGTGTGACGCTTCGACATTTTTCCTTGTTCTTGTTTCTTCTTCACCTCCACACACACACACACACCTCTTCATCCTGTTTCTCTCTGTTGGAAATGATTAGCGGGTTTATGGTTGTGACGTGAAGCGGCACAGACTGACGACTGGCTGCCAAACGCTGTTTGGACAACAAGGGGGAAAAAGCACTAGTGTGTGTGTGTGCTGTGATTTAAATGAAGGTATGTACAGTATATCTGTAAGATAGCTACTGATGGCAGAAACTTTGAATGTTACAATGACAATGACGAGTACATTTAGTTTAGTGTTTCTCGCTTATATATGTCCGGTACACTTCATAAGGTTGGTCTCGGCTCTGACAGCTGATGGTGTATCTTACATGTGTGTCACTGCCGATATGTATAACATAAGAAACATTTATATAAGCCATGTCTTGTCTCAAAAACAGACCAAATGTAAGATTTATATGTATTTTAATGGTTTACAAATAACCTTTTTAACAAAGAATTCCAGTTTCTTTTCATGAATTTCCTGCATACCCCCCCCCCCCCCCGGGGATAATACGTAGTGAAACTAATAGTTCAATAATCCTGTTGAGCCTCTTTGCAATATCAAGCTGTGTACAGCAAGTGTGTACTGTGTCTGTAGATATGGACGTTCTGCATGTACATGCACGTTTACATGGTCCTGTTTTATTCAGCAGTCAAAAAACAGTGACTTTACACACACACACACACACACACACACACACACACACACACACACACACACACACACACACACACACACACACACACACACACACACAGGCCTCTTCCTTGACTTTATTGATTTGCCTTTTATTCAAGATTCTCATCTCTTATAAGTGCCATTTACTAGAGAGATTACTTTATCGAGTTGATGTCACACACGCACGCTCATGAAATGAAGCTGTGTGTGTGTGTGTCACCATGTGTGTGCGTGTGTTTGCAAATAACGTGTGCAAAAGTGTGAGTCCGTCCATGTCTAATCATAGTCGTTCTTTGCAGTTTTCCCAGTAATTCCTCTCATTGCCCACTCTTCGTCTCCCTCCGGCTCATTGTGTCTTTATTTCAAATGTTTAATTTATATGCTGTTACGTCTAATTCAATGTGTTTCTGTCTATCTTTCTTCCTTTCTTTCCTTCTCGCTCCCTGTGTAGCCTCATAATTAAAGTGCACTGATATATAATTACTGTGCATATTTACCTCAAGTCCCATCTCGGTGAATGGGAGGCCTCTCCCCTTCTTTTGTGGCTCCGCATTATCAAATGTTATTATTTGCATCCCGTTCAGCTTCTCAGCCATCCACTCATTAAGTACGCGGCTTTGAGAAAATTAACGACCTCATATGCAAATTTAAAAAATAGGCTTTGCCACTAAAGCATGGGCAGTATGTCACAGTGTGTAGTCAGAGCTGTGTGTCCTCAGGAGTGTGTTAAAACATCTTCTTTCCCCCTCCATAAACACACCGTTAATACGCTTTCTGTTTGTACCGACGGCAGTATTCAAGGAAACTTCAAGTTAATTTCAGTTTCATAATAGGTAGCAGTGAATATCCCTTAAAAAAGTGCAGTGTTAGATACATAGAAAGGTGCTGACCTTGGTTTGGCCTTAAACAGACATAGCTGTGCCTTTATGAAAATTGTTGCAGTCTAATAAAAATCCATCAAAAGCAGGAGGAAGAAAAAAACTAATTAACTTTTTTTTTGTGATCCTTGAATCAATTAAAGGAAGATGTCTAACTTTAAATAGTTAAATCCAAAAAATAAAAATTATGTTTCTTTACAAATTCCTTAATTGCTCTTTGATCACTTTGAAAGAAGCCCATCTTTGGACGGAGGTCGTCTTTTATCATAAATGTCTTCTCTGATTCCACCAGAAACAGGAAATAATGTCCCTTGTTGTGTATTCTTTAAAGAGAGTTAAAGAAAAGAGTTATTTGAGAAGGTTTAATTTTTATTTATTCACATTTTTCATTTTTTCATTTATTTCCTTCCCTATTGAGAAAAGACATATTTATCTATAAAAAGTAGAAGTATTATTTATAATTATAATCTTATATCACCTGTTTCTCTCTTGACATTGAAAAACCTCCACAGGTTTAAAACACTAAATTGAGCACATATGTTACAGTTTCATGGTTGCCAAACTTCTGAGCAGCTGCAACAGAGGATCATGTTTTATCCATCAGTAAAGTTGTGAATATTATTATTATTTACAGCATTTCTTTTGACATATTTGATGCAGTACAATGAATGTAAAAGACAACAACTCCTATAAATACTTGACACTGTATCCAGAACATAAAAAAGATCCTCTCGAGGTGAGTTGGAGATAAACGCTGACAGCACAACAGAGCAGGTAGTGCGTCATCGGTGTGTGACCTTCAGCAGTCACTGGATCGGTTCGCAGCCGAGTGTGCAGCGGTTGGGATGACGATCAGCACCCCAAAATCTGAGGCCATGGCTCTCAGCAGGAAACTGGTGGATTGCCTACTCCGGGTAGGGAATGAGCCCTTACCCCAAGTGAAGGAGTTCAAGTGCCTTGGGGTCTTGTTCGCGAGTGAGGGCACGATGGAGCGAGAGATTGGTCAGAGAATCGGATCAGCAGGGGCGGTATTACATTCGCTTTACCGCACCGTTGTGACGAAAAGAGAGCTGAGCCTGAAGGCAAAGCTTGCGATCTTCGTTCCTACCCTCACCTATGGTCATGAAGGCTGGGTCATGACCGAAAGAACGAGATCACGGGTACAAGCGGCCGAAATGGGTTTTCTCAGACAGGGTGGCTGGCGTCTCCCTTAGAGATAGGGGTGAGAAGCTCAACCATCCGTGAGAGACTCGGAGTAGAGCCGCTGCTCCTTTGCGTTGAAAGGAGCCAGTTGAGGGGATTCGGGCATCTAGTAAGGATGCCACCTGGCCGCCTCCCTAGGGAGGTGTTCCAGGCACGTCCAGCTGGGAAGAGACCCCGGGGAAGACCCAGGACTCGGTGGAGAGATTATATCTCCTCACTGGCCTGGGAACGCCTCAGGATGCCCCAGTCGGAGCTGGCGGATGTGGCCCGGAGAAGGGAAGTTTGGGGTTCCTTACTGGAGCTGCTGCCCCTGCGACCTGACCCCGGATAAGTGGTAGACGATGGATGGATGGATGGACGTCCATCGGGCTTTGCTCTTGCTCTGTCCGACTCCCTTCCAGTGATGATTTATATGTGACAATCATGTGCATGAAATCTGAAGATTATGGTTGGAGTCAGTGGCAGACGAAGTACTCAGACCTTTTACTTTAGTAAAAATAAGTAATACCACAGTGTAGAAAGTGTATAAGTCCTGCATTCAAGTAAAGACGTATTAGTAGTAGTCATTCTGCACAACAGTTCTAATAAATGTTCTATTATTTCATTATAGTTATTAATTTATTAAATTAAAACATCACTGTACTGAAGCAGCTGGTAAAGGAGGATTGTTTAATATATATATATATATATATGTATATATATGTATATATATATATTTATATATATACAAATTGAATATAGAATAGAATATTTGCCTGTATAAGTATAAAGTAGAAGGAAATACAAATACTTAGTAATTGTTCACCACTGGTTAAAGTTAGGCAGCTGAAGCTATTGGCCTTTGTTTAGTACAAATGTAACAATAACTGAAAGCATTGATGGTCCCCAGACCTTCATAGCCTTGGTTTTCTCTCCAAGTATTGAAGTCACCCTATACTCCGCCATTTAATGCAGAATGGCTGCACATGAAGGATACGCTGCTTTTTTTTTGGTTTTGAATAATTGACAAAATGCACGTGTGATATATCTTCAGTATAGCATTGGAACACGCACATGTAGAATATGCATGCAAAATAACTTTGAAAGGGAAATTTAAGGTTGAAGAGCTTTAAGTGTGTAGGTGCTGCTGCCTCGGGGCCAATAGGTGATGACTTACCGCTCTCGACCCTGCGCCGTCACACTGACTCTGCACACACACACAATCACTCACAGACAACTCTTGACCCTGCGGAGAATTGAAGTAAGTCTGTGTTTTGTCGGCCAGTCAGGCAGCTTCACTGATAGAGAGGTTTTGGTATGAAGACATTGGGAGAACGGTGTAGTAGGGAGGCCGAGAATTAAAGTAGAGGAGTAAAGGGAAGAGACGGGGTAAAGAGAAACATGGTGGAGTGGCAAATTGTAATATAACACAAGGCATGAAGAGAATAAAAAGCTCCACAAATGAATACATACTCCGAAGGAAGCAGGGATACGGTGAGTGTTTAGTTTGTTTCAGAAAGGCTCAGACAGACAGCATACATCTCCATACTGATTATGCAGCGTCTATTGTCCGATGGCTTGGTAATTATTGCAATGCACAGTGCTCTGCTCTTCAGAAACCATTATGAAGCTGGGATAAGAAGTCTGACCTCTTTCTGTCTGGCAGACTTGTTGGTTCTTACAATGGGAGGGGGCAGTGGGGGGAAGAGGGGGGGGGGGGGGGGGGGTGGGAGTCGAGCAGGAGAGAGAAGGGGGTGATCTTATGTAGCCTCCAAGACACGTAGGAGGGAAGGTCGAAGAAGAAAGGAGGGAGATGGAGAAATTATTTACAATTTAGCAAAATAGAGTTTTGATTAAAGGCAAAAGGAGACGCTATTAATAGAGATGCAACCTTTATATGTTAGTTCAATGCCAATTGTACACAAAGGTAGAATGTGTAGCATTTATGCAATACAATTACTACATATTTAGTGGAGTTGTGTACTTACATTGCCCCAAATGTTTCCAATAATTTAAAATCTTTGAGAAATCTGTAATTTCCGTTTCATTTGGTCGCCTGTAATGGCATCGAAACATCTTTGAGCACACGTGGTTGTCGGCCAAAAGCGGTAATGAACTAAATTTTCATTCAGTTTTAAGCCACATTTTTACGATACACTTTTTAGATCTTGGTTGTTTTTTAACTGGATGAAGATTCATCGGACGTCTGGATCGCAAGTTTTCAAAGAAACAAGCTGCGCAAACGTTAGCGGCAGTCGAAGTGTAGCAGAGACACTGATATGTATCTTTATTCAGTGTTTTCACTGGTTTTCCTCACCGTTACCGTTTGTTTTGGAGAGGAGGAGACCTCTGTTGATAAATCGGCTCCTGCTAAAAAAACCTCCTGAACGATGAACACTGAAGGAATCCTAATACATAATCTCTGTGACGCTGTTTTCCCTTTTGGAGCCTCAAATGGTCATTGAATGAACTGCAATTTATGACCCTCCCGCAGAGGCTTCACCACTCAGCCCCGAAGGTTGTCGCTTGGACGTCCTTTGTAATTATTCGGAGACACCTAGTGGCAGAAAAATGACATTTTATATGACGTTCCTTTTATAGAAAAAGGGTTAGGGTTAGGGTTAGGGTTAAATTGTTGCATAGTACTGCAGCTTTTAGCATTGCTTGTTTGGAAGTTCTGACTTCACTAGAAGACGGTGCTTGAGCAGTTAGTTTGTCAACGCAGCCAAACGACCTCTGCGCTAAACTATAAGTGACAAATACTTTGAGTTTACGGTGACTGCTTGAACATTTTTTTTTTTAATGCTTTCAATGTGAAGCAGGAGAAAATGTTGGTTTGCTTTGTCAGTAACTTAACGCAGCTCTGGAGCAGCGTTAGGAGAGGGTGAATGAGGCACTGACGTAAAGATAATAACTGAATCTTTATACATTAAATGGCTATTCCTGATATAATGCTGATGGTATCCATGGTATGCTGTATGGTATCACATTCAATTAATGGAAATCTTAAAGAAAATAACGTTAATGTTTCATTTGACCAGTCTTTCCAGTCTCTGTAGTATTCGTAGCAGCATTCATTGTTTAATGTGTTCGAACCTTGAATTAGATAAATGAAATGTCACATGAGGAATTCTTGTTCTGCGTGAATGAATCAGTTGGAATGTGTGAGTGTGAATGTGGAGTGTAATCCTGACAATGACTGCGCCGCTGATCCCTTTCATACGTACAAATATTTCTTCATCAGAGCACCACTCAGGAGCCTCTACACCTGCAAACCAAATGGCTTCACAATGCAATTAATTGGATTACTCCACTAATGCATCCATTTGATCAGTTTTACCACCTCACATGATAATGGGCCCAGGGTGCAGGGTTAGGGTGGGGCACAGATATGTAAAGGGTGGTGCCTGTTTGCTGTTCATTTATGATAATTATCTTCTGTCTGTCCTGTATCTTAATTAAGACTTTCCAAAGAGCCTGCCGTCATTTCACAGATACTTTTAGGTTTGTTTCCTTCATTTTACAATATCATCAAAATATAGACCCAATGCTGTTTCTGAGGCTTCCCCACCATTACAGAGAAACCTCTGTATGTTAACCTTCCTGAGTTTGATTCCAACTGATAAACTTGCGCAGTGTGATTCAGATCAGTGCAAAGAAATATATCATCTTTTTAAAAAATGAAGTAACTGGGTCAGCCCTCTCACACACACACACACACACACACACACACACACACACACACACACACACACACTCCCGATACAAACACATAGACACACCATAAAGCAGTCCATTTAGACCAATGTCACTACTACATATTGTTCTCTCCCAAGGCTAATGCAGTGTGTGTGTGTGTATGAGAGGGACAGAGAGGGGAGGGGGGATAATTGTATTGTTGGTAATGGATGTGAAGGGCTTAAAATTGGATGTTATTAAGACTACAAGGCTTTACTACTTACTTTACATGGACACAATAGAGTGGAAAGACGGGGAAGTGGAAGTTTGGGGGGTGAAAGTCTACGAGAATTTAAAATGGGGGCTGGATTTCCTCTTTTTTTGTTATAGAGGGTCACATGAAGAATGCTCCAACCATCAACTAGATAAAGATAAGACTCCTGGCTGAGAAATAGTCCCTTGTAAAACCACACATTGAAGTTTTTACACTCTGGTTTTAGGTAATGTGTCAATTGTTTCTTGCTGTAGATCACAGACTGTATAAAACTTGTGACCTCGTCAAGAATACAAGATGTAATAAAAATGTATTCTCTCATTTTTTTAATGCACATACAGGTAATTGGATCATTTAAACATATACAGGAAGGGAAAGAGAGAAAACAAAAAGCACGGAGAGACATAGAGGATGAGGCGGGGGTGATTTGGAAGATGTGAAGAAGAAAGTAGGAAGGACAGAGTGATGAGAGGGGACTGCGCTGGGGAGGGAAGTAATCAAAGAGCAGGAGAAAGACGAGGAGATGCTAACAAAAGAGAGGGACGGGAGGAGCGGGGGAAACAGGAACAGACAAGAGAAATAAGTGAACACACAGCCGAGAAGGTGACGGAGGTAGGAGGAGAATTAAATAGATGACCAAGTTTTGTAAAAAAGAAGAAAAAAAAAGAAGAAAAGATTTGAATAAACTGCAAGGCACAATACCTCTTCAGTTCAGGGCACGGACGGTCACTCCTTTGGAATACATGAATAGTAATTGATTGGAACAAGAACAGCACATAATGCCCAGTGTGGCTCCTTCACCACCCACTAATCCACGAGGAGGGTATGAGCGCCCTGTATGTAGGTGTGTGTTTTTTCTGTCTTAAGTATCAGTCTCCAGTCTGTTAGTGCGGTGAATAGCAGTTGGTTGACAGGCAGATATTAGGCCGTCATGGTCAACAGGAATAAAAGAAACTCGCATAGCAAGAAACATAAAACAGCTATTAATGCACGCAGCCCGTATCCCTCTGGAGGAGATAAAGACACACGCGTGTTCATACTGGCACGCGTCTAGCCAAAGACACAGTCACATACACACACACATGAGGTCAGAGGTGACCTGTGCAGCTTTTCTATAAAATGCAAAAGGATAATAGCAAGGACTAAAAAGAATTGTACATTTTAATGGTTATATGTCTGTACATACAAATATGTTGCAGCTACAAATATGCAGATTGAGGTTTCACAAGTAGCTTAATTGATGGTTCTGTGTTTCCCGGCTGATTGCAGATGCTGGGAAAAGCTCCGCCTGGTGCTGCTTTGTGGCTTTTATTTAGCTGCAAAGTTTTCTACAGTCAAGTTCAGTCGTTTGTTATTGCTTTTTATATTATTATATCCTCTTGATGAGTAACAGGGTTTGCTAACAAGACATCATATGCTTGCATTCATATAAAATAACAATGGTTATTTGACAATAAGGATGTTGAAATAGTCTTATTAAAGCTGCATTGGCCACTCGAAGCAGCTGTGAACACAACATATTATCACCTTATAAAGTTTATATGGTTAGTAAACAGCTGCTTGTTCACACATAAAGGAGACATGGACGCTTGTTCTGCTCTCCATCAACACCTGAGGGAAATATCTGCATCTTTAGCTGCTAAATGCTGCACTTAGTTCACATGCTAGTCACAAACTATGCCTGCCTTCTGCGAGTGTAATGAATGAACCGAAACAACCCCTGGAAGCTCCAGAGCGTGCTACCGTTATTGTTACTCTTTAATATGTCTTGAGGCGGTCACCTGTCACTGCACGCTGATGGCAGCAGTCTCCTAAATGATGCATGCTGGGAACGATGACTGGCAACGTGCAGGAAAGCCACAGTTTTGTTTTCTCTTTCTCCACGGGAATCAAGGTTGTGAATAAAACAGTGCAATAAGAAGAATGTATGCGTGCTGTGAATAATAAGTGTAATGTTTTATAGTTATAGTTTTATAGTTTGTGATATTTTGCTGACCTAAGGACTAAGAGAAGGAGTAAATGATCGACATATGGGAGGAAGAAGAGATTGAGATTTTTCGGCACAAAAAGAAGAACAGGAAAAGTTATAACATTTGCACTTAACCTGATCAGAAATGTAATTAAACCCAATAATGTAATAACTTGAGGAAGTTGATTTACCTGCTGATTCACAGATGCTGAAAAAAGTATTTTTGGGCCCAATGGCATCACGTGACAAACCCAGAAGTTGTAATTCCACAGTTTGGCCACTAGGAGACAGATCTTCAATGCAGTGTAGCTACTGCTGGAGGGATTTTCACTTTAGCTCGAGGATATATAATAAACTACATCCATGGTTTAGCTCCACTAAAGCTCCATCTAGTGGCCAAAATTAGTTTCTGCCCATGTGCATTTGGTGCTCGGAGTCTGCACTTTAACCTAGTACTCACTTTCATTTCAAATCCAATGTATATAACATTCTTAAATTCAGTTTTGACATAGAAAAAACCTGAAAACTTAATAAATTCTCAATATTGCATTATTACATTTTCAGGAAATTATTACATTATCGGGTGCTAAAGGTGTTTTATTACATTTTCTATCAGTTTAAGTGCACATTGTATAACATTTATTACAAGGCGTTATGACGTTTTCAAGAAAATTACTTTAAAACTCCCCTAACATTGCAATTACAGAAAGAAAGAAAGAAAGAAAGACTCATTAAAGATTCCGACACTAAATGTTCCGATTCTCAACGTTGGCTCTGATCAAAACACTATCAACCTACGAGCTAAATGTAACTTATAATTAGGCCTATATGTGTATATTGAGGAGATGTTTGTGTATTTGGTGTATTATAATCGGAGCACTGTGTGTCCCTTCAGGAGACCTGCACTCCCCTCACAAGGCTTTCTTCCAAACCTAGAGGCTACACCTGGGAAGTGTGTGTGTGTGTGTGTGTGTGTGTGTGTGTGTGTGTGTGTGTGTGTGTGTGTGTGTGTGTGTGTGTGTGTGTGTGTGTGTTAGAGTAGGTGTTTACTGTCCATTGCCATATTGGGGACAATCCAACTGGCAGAGTAAAGATGGCAGCCTCAGTGTGACTGTCATACACACACATGCACATACATTGAGAGAGAATCAGAAGGAAGTGTGTTGTGAGGTGCCATATAGTTACTGGCAGCTCGGGGGGATTTCAAGAGGTTTGAATAATCTTCAGATGTTTGAACACTGACAGGAATCATCAACCTGTTAACACACTCAGTTATTGAGACGGCTGTTAGTGGACAAAGAGTTTGTTGTTGTTGTGGAGCTGCAGTTACTTCTACATGTGTGATTGTTAAATGTCAGCAGAAACATGCTCTGACCCTGAGGGACTAATATTAACCTCTGATATTGATATTTATCAATTAGGGCTGCAACAATTAGTCGACTAATAGAATATTTTGATAATTAATTGTTTAAGTCATTTTTCATGCAAAAATGGCAGAAAATGCTGTTTTCAACTTCTGAATATGGTTAGGTTTTTATAACATTTCAGAAACTTGGATGGACATTGTTCTCTATTTTCTGACATTTTATAGACCAAACGATGAATCGTTAATGAAAATAGTCGTTCGTTGCAGCCCTATTACCAATAATAATTTAGATTGCAGAAAGATTTCTTCATTCTTGACATTATGTAATCTGATTGGGCTGCATCTGCAAGAAAGGCAAAATAATTCCCAATAAAATAGAGCTTGAAATGCCAGAAATGTATCATCAATAACTGTTTTTTGGGGGTACACTGCATGTCAGCACCCAGAAATGTTGTTGTTATTCAGTTCTTCGTGTTCCAGCGGTAAAATTGCTGCTACAAAAAGCATAAAGTTGCTGAAAACACCTCCAAATTGTTATGAGCTAAGGAAAAACAGCCCTGTTATAAGATTTGCGAAACTGCATATTTGAGATTATCTAAATGGGTTTTTAAAGGATTTTATCAGCCTAAGTAGAAGAATGTTCTTGCACGTTAAAGTTGCATTTGTCTGAAAAATCACCACATTTCAAGATACATGTTTGAATTGTAAAAATACAGCTGCTGTGCTTACTAGACGTCAGCGTTTAGAGTTGTAAAACATCCTTAAATGGTAGAATTGCTGATGAAAAATGAATGTCAAAGTAATATTTCTGTGTCTATATTCAGGGCATTTGTCCTGCACCGCTCCACTCTTATTGACTTGCCTGTAATGTGAGGAATCTAGGAATGAAACCTCAGTGTGAATTACTCCGCAAGCATTTTCAAATTGTGCTTTCTTGAGAAACAAAACTAATATTATGAGCTCTGGTTCTCAATTTGTGTAAATCAAACCTGTTTTTTGGCTGACAATCTATCCTGCAGTGAGTCCACTAGCGTACAGTGCAGGTGCTTGAAAACACTCTGGCAGCACATAAACATACAGCACATCATCCAACTGAGACGCACACTGCAAAAAGTTATTCCCTGAATCAGAACGGGGGCTGATTAACAGACGGGCAATTATGGCAGGAGGCCTTTTATTTCATCTGCACATCAGAACTGAAGCTTTGCAGATTTGTGGACGGTATAAATACAAACCTTATGGGAGTCGATCCACTTACAGAAACACGTATAGTATGGACCCATTCCACATACAACCACATTTATAGCTCGTTTTAGTTTAGAAGTGAGTTTTCAAACAATGCTATTATGGACTATAAGTGCTGTAACCGCTGGGTACAAACTAAAAGCATAGTTCAACCAGAACCGTACTGTATAGGGTTGTATCGTCTGCGTATCGAAAAACCTGCACCGTGACCTGATCCTGGTGAGTCATTTGCAGTATGAAATGAAATAATTATCCATCTTCTTTCACTTTCTCGCTCCGATAATTATGTGTATTACCATTCAGAAATGACAACATGTTTATATCAACTGTTGTCAAGTCTGAGCAGCCACAGGAGGGCAGCGATCATTTGATGCTCCAATGACTGTACCTGGGAAAGAAATCAAAGTTATAACCGACACAAAAATACATTCTGTTACTATGTAGTTACCATCAATGGCCCCTTTAACACATACAACTTCATATTAAGCCCTTTTAGTGTGCGCGCCCTCCAAAACATTGCCCTCTTCACCCCACACACATACTGTATATCTGTCCATCGGTGAATAAGGGCCTATCTGAAGTGGACTGCAGGGTACTTAAGGCTATCTGCAGCTAATTCAAGATATGTGAAATTGAAGGGAGATATGACATGAGTGGACAGAGAGAGGAGAGGAAGAGAATGAGAGAGGCAGAGGGAGAGAGCAAAGGGAAAACACAAGGAAAGAGAGAAAAGGGGGACAGAGAGATAGAGACGGAAACAAATAGAGAAAGAGACATCTTGGAAAAGCTTTCAGATAAATGTAGAAATGATAAATGGAACCACACAAGGACAGAAAATGTATATATATTGTGTGTTTGTGTGTGTGTGTGTGTGTGTCTGTGTGTGTCTGTGTGTGTCTGTGTGTGAGAGAGTGACTTTGAGGTGCAGTCCTTGGCACACAGATGCCCCTCCATTATCTGCCTGTCTTCGTCCGCTCAACCTACTCTGCCTCAGGCAACTCTCTACTTTAAAGAGCTGTCCAACGGATACACACATATACACACACACACACACACACACACACACACACACACACACACACACACACACACACACACACACACTCCCTCGCTCCACGTTCCAGTGGGGCAGAGTGGTTTGGCATGGAAGTGATTGGCTAACAGCTTGCAAGAGTAAGGTGACATTTCTCTGTATGCAGAGCAGTGTGTGTGTGTGTGTGTGTGTGTGTGTGTGTGTGTGTGTGTGTGTGTGTGTGTGTGTGTGTGTGTGTGTGTGTGTGTGTGTGTGTGTAAAACTAGCAGGTGCAAGTGGAAGTTTCTTTGCTCAAGCCTGTGTGTGTATTTATGTGTCCAAGTTTCTAGTGTGTGTGTGTGTGTGTGTGTGTGTGTGTGTGTGTGTGTGTATGAGTCTGCTATCTCCGTTTTCTCCGGCTGTTTTGTGGGTTTCTGAGGACTTGAGATCATTAGAGGTTGCCTGCCAAACATTTCTGACTAGCAAGCTGCACCAGGACACACACACATCTGCAGTCAGGGTCATGTCTTGTTCAGAGTTAAAGTCTGCACAAAGAAAGAAGTCAGCCTTTAATGTATTACTCGTCTGTAAGAAACAACTATGTGATTATTTAGGGAATGAGATTTTTTCAATTTTTTAATTATTTCAATTATTGTAGGCGTGTGGATTCGTACCAGACTTGGCAAACTTGAGATCTCAAAAGTAGGGAGGATTTTAAAACCAATTTTGCTTTTAATTCTCTGGAAGGAATACAGAATAATTCTCCCTTCTCTGCTGTAAACTAAGTTTCATCAGTTTTCCTTCATTCGTTCCGCTCTTTAGTTTGTTCCTGAATGTGTTCCCTCTTAGACAGTCTGTGCTCTGCACTGCCCTCTGGATGGTGATGCACGTCCAGAGACTATTAGAGTCGTAGGGCTTATACACGTTGTACAGTCCCAGAAACAGGTTGTGTTAACGAAAAGAAACAAAAGGTGAGAACATAATATATATAATAAATCGTAAAAAATACGGGAGAATTGTACCGAGCGAAGGAAACCGGGAGAGGACAATAAAAAACGTTAATCTCCCGGGAAAATCAGGAGGGTCGACAAGCGTGATCTGCTCCGCCGATCCAACTGATCCCTTTACTGTCAGTTTATTCATACTGGCGTCAGATTTGTGCCTGAAAATGCTGTCCTCCTGAATGTAGCCATGGCCCATAGTCATTTTATAAAGTGTCCGTGTCTCAGGAACGCAATGTCTCAGGAACACCTTGAGGGAATTCTTTCAAATTTGGCACAAACGTCCACTTGGACTCAAGGATGAGCTGATTACATTTTGATGGTCAAATGTCAAGATCACTTTGACCTCACAAAACACGTTTTCATAAGTCAGTGATGCAGATGCGTGTGTGTGTGTGTGTCTGTGTGTGTGTGTGTGTGTGCGTGTGTGTGTGTGTGTGTGTGTGTGTGTGTGTGTGTGTGTGTGTGTGTGTGTGGGTGAGTGAGTGAAAGTGCCCTTCTCTGGACCAGACACCTTTTGACTCTGCTCGATGATCAACAGCTGCCTGGAGCCTTAGTTATGGGCAAGGAGGCGCACAGGGAAGGAGGAACTGTTCTAATGACATGGATAACTAGGTGTGTGTGTGTGTGTGTGTGTGTGTGTGTGTGTGTGTGTGTGTGTGTGTGTGTGTGTGTGTAGATGTTGCTCTGTGTAAGCCTCAACACAGAGATTACTTTACTCATGCCTCTTGCCTCCCTGTATAACCTGCAACATATTCTTCATGAAAACAACACATTTTAATTGAACAGTAATTGAAACATTTTAGTTAAATAAATCTAATAAAAAGGACAAAGTGGTTTCTTTGCATTATCTGCAATGTCAACCCTTCTCCTTTGTTGGGTCATGTGAGGATTTAATGATCACTAACCAGTTCTCTTTTAACTTCCAAGAAATTGTAATTATGACTATAATTAAAAGCATGAACCCAGTTTCCCTGCAGGGAGGAGAAATATACATATAAGTGGGTTTTGTGATGTTCTTTTTTACACACAACATGAACATTTTTATATCAATGAATCACCTTTTGTTTTGAGACTGAGCGTGTGTTTGCTGATATATGAGCAGATAGAAGTGAAGCTTATTTTTACCTTTATTATGTGATAAAGCTTGTGTGAAGTGTATGTTGGGGAGGGGAGGAGAGGAGATATTGCAGATCAGAGGATGGCAAATCTAAATCTAACAGCTGTGTGTGTGTGTGTGTGTGTGTGTGTGTGTGTGTGTGTTGTGTGTGTGTGTGTGTGTCCCTATCGACCAATCAACAGTACACCTTGAAGACACAGCAGATAAGGGAGGAGATAGTCTCACCTTGAGACACACACTGTATCTAAACAAACATAAAACACACACACACACACACACACACACACACACACACACACACACACACACACACACAAACACACACACACACTGCCTTCTGCGTTCCACTCTGACCTTAGGCTTTTACAAGCTTTTCTTTTTCTTTTTCTTTAGTAACCTCAGTGTGACAAAAAAGCTGATACTTTGTGGCTGATGCTCTGAATAGATTAATTAGAAAACACAAAAAGAGCTCAACCTCTGGCTCCTCTCCAGTTTGTCATCGTGGATGAAAGAGGAGCGGGTTGACTTGACTGTTGGTAGACTGTAGGTACCAGCAGCACTTCACTACTGCCTGGCAACTGGTGCTGAGACAAAGCAAATAAAAGAATTACACACAACTGGATTTATGACCCAATTTAACACCAACAGCTTTACTAAAAAACCTAATATTAAAGAAATGCATGTGAATATGTAAATAATCAGGTCATATAAAGGCATGATTCAGCTCTGAGTGTGCATCAATGGGAGCACTATTTTGCTAGGGTAGTTCTTCTTCTTGTAGAGGACTCTAATGCTGCACTATACAGTCGAAAATGAATCCATGAAGCATTCAGGTCTGTTCAGAGATGAAAGGCTTGTATATTTGAATGAATATTGAATTTGAATGGGAAAATGGAACCAGCAGCATTGGATCCAGGATGTGGAACAAGCTGTGATGTAGCAGGTTGTGCTTTTTGTTGTTTTAATCTGAAGGTGAAGAAGTTTACAATAGTCAAAGTCTTAAGGAGATGCAGCAAAGATCCCCGTCTCCTCCTCTTGTGAGCTCTATCTACAGGCCTTGTGTCGCTCTGTGTGAGCAGCAGAGGAGAAGTCAAAGCTTACACCTGTTTCTTTTATATTCCCCACGCCCGCAGGTAAATTCTTCTAAAGTGCTGCTAAAACACACCTCTTTTAAGGCCGCATTTACATGATTATTTGTTTTTATTTGCTATAATAATGTGTGCACATACTGTAATAGTCATTGTGTCTTTGCCTGTGTGTGCAGTGCTTATGTGAGCTATTACCGCTAAGTGGGCGACAGTGTCTGGCAGCGTGCCCAGTCTGTTCCCTCTGGAGGGAAACAGCACGTCTTAAGACCGAGAGAAGGAGCAGCGCTTTGTCAATGTTTGGTTTCTGCTCTGGGTGTGTGTGTTGTCTAGAGATTTGAGGTGGAGGGATGCTGGTTTTTCTTGTCTGGCATGTTTGGTCTGCTAAAATATTATATTTGATTATTATAATTGTTGGCTATAGATGAGGTTTCAGAACATGCAGGCTTTAATGCTCAAGTGTTTATGTGAATAAAAGCTCACCTTGTGCTAAAAGCTAAGCCCCACCCAACTGGCACATCAGGGTGAGTAAAGCCAAAGCTTCAAGAAGCATCTGATGCTTCCATACAAGTAGCCAGCCTCACTAAATATCAACTCTAATAATGCATAATAAAGAGCACTTCGCATGTAACAAGATGATATATTTCTATAATTGTCTCCTGCAGCATGAGCAGCTTCTTTCATTCATATCTCTGCCCCATGTTTGTACACAAACACACACACACACACACACACAGTCTGTGCAGTAAAATGTGCACACAGATCCACGGTAAAGGAGAGGAGAAGTGACCTTGGTCCAGCCTGGGGGGCTTCAGCAGATGGAGAGAGGGGCAGAGGGCTCTGGCACGATAGTCTGCACCATACACACACACACACACACACACACAAATGCTCAAGCTGGTGGGGTGACATTGTGTGTTTCTCGACAGGGCCTGCCTTTCGCTCCGACACAATAGCTCTATTTGGGAAGGAAATCCAGACAGGAACATCCTGTCTCACTTTTTGATAGTTTGTAAGAAAAACATGTAACAAATAACTCACCTTATTGTCTAACAAATATAAGCTTTATAAAATGCCTCAATAAAGTGTGGAACATACACACAGACATATTGTTCATCTCGCTTCTTGTGTACACTAACATGCAAAAATCTGTTGTTGTTTTCTTCTTTATTTCCTTTAACAGATGTACATCAGAGAAAAAATAAAAGCGGCCATTTGAAATCGTTTTGGTGACAGAAGAATTCATAAAAGGCCATTTGGTCTCACTAATTTGCAATGTTTATGTGGGACAATTTCTTAGGAGCCCGAACGGGGGGTGAGGGGGGAATGTGCGCCTGCATATGTCCCTCCAGATTGGGACGGCGCATTAAAAAACAGCAGCTAACGAGACGAGGAGGACGGCAGCGCTGGGGAGGAGCGAGAGGGAAGGACGGGGGAGGAGGGAACATTTGTGAGGCTACGACTTTTTGGAAGAGAAGTGCTGCCTGCCCACCTGTCTGCAAGCCTGCCAGCTGTGCGACGCGCACACACTCAGTGTGCACGTGCATACGGCTGGTGATGCACAAAGACAGATTTACTAAGTGTAACTAAGGTTTGATTGATCGTGTTTCTTTTTTTTTTTTTCTTTTTTTTTACCACTATTCACCTGTAGTTTCTCCAATTAAGTGCATGTTTGCAGCTCATTTAGCTGTGATAATATTAATAAACGCATATAGTTGTATTAGCACACAGTATTATAGGTAATATAATTTTGGTCCAGGAAAAATAGACACAAGAGTAGGTTCTACTTACAAAGCAGACTCTACTCGACACTCCTGCACCAGCTGTGAAACGGGGAATCTTTATTAAAGGTGTAAGTTAGATACACTGCTACATGTAAACACGTCATTTCTCAAGGTCTCTCTCGCTATTAACATTCATCCCCTCAGTTGTTCTTCACCATGTGAGTGTGGTTGAGTGGCTTTCTGTTCTTAAGAAGCGCCTGTACATCAACTTATCCTCAGAAGACCCCCTTGTCGTTTTCACGTTTAAAGGGGTTAATTACTGTCACATGTCTTCAATGTAAGAGCGGGGCGGCAGAAAGGAAGTCGTGCAGCGTGTGCGAAGAAGAGAAAGGACTTGAAAAGAGCGGGGAGGTGAAATGTACATGTGGGTCAATATGGAGCTATTTATCTTATTAGGAATAGACACACACACACACACACACACACACACACACACACACACACACACAAAGGCAGACCTACATAAATGCATACACACGCATTAACACTGGGACACAGAGAGCGCGCGGCTGAGTTAGCCAGCACTGGCTCTGTGCAGAGATGTCTTCCAGATGAATAGGTGGTAATGAGCGTGTAGTGGAACTGATTCTCTCCCATCATCCCCCTCGTTCCTCCTCCTCCACCTCCTCATCCTCTCCTTTTCTCAGGGCTCAGGTGTGCAACACATGGCATCCCTCCCTCTTTTCCTCCCTTGTTTTCTCGCTGACTCGCCTTGTTTCTCCCTCTGTTTCCATTTCCTCGTCATAGCTCTCCCTCTTGAGCTCTGTTTTTTCCCCTTCTCTCTCTCTTCTCCGTCTCCTCCGTCTTCTGCGCCCCGCTGTACTTTGACAGAAACTTTCCGTTGGCAAAGTGGCGAGCATGCAATCGAGGCGGACACACCTGCACGCCGTCCTCCCGTGGACCACGCGGCCCGCTCGTGTTCACATAAAGGCCTCCAACTCTCGGGAAACAGAATCCAGTGTTTTTACGCCGTCTGAGGACATTTCAGCCTCACTTACCCAAACAGTCCTGTTCATAATGACTTCTTCAACAATAGGAACTGAAGGAGCCTTCAGAGTTTGACTGAAGAGAATAGGTCAGTAGACACGGACGCATAAAAGAAGCTGATGATTGGATGCTTTGAGGTAGTTAAAAGGTGCTTCATAAGAAGAGGCTGAATTGTTATAAAGTTGAACAATCTTTTTCTTTTTCTTTCACCATTATCATGTCATTTCCTTCCAAATCGAGACAATTTGTTTGTCTTTTATATTTCTTAATCGCACTTTTCCACATGGATCCTTATGCTACCTTCCTTTTTTTGCTATCAAACACACACACACACACACACACACACACACACACACACACACACACACACACACACACACACACACACTCACACACACACAGGCTCGTCCAGGGCAGGTCCTGGGGGAAGGAGGCACTTGAAGGAGTGACTGCCTAATGAGGGAGAAAATCTGTTTTACCGTGGGACAGGAGGCACAGGAGCAATCAAAACAGACTGTATTTACATTACACACGCACTAATTAAAGATGTAATTGACATCAACAAGGAAACCTCAGTGCGCCCCATTTAATCATTAGGCATTTATTTCTACTCCGCCTCATCAACGCCGTTTAAAAATCCCCTGATTAGGGCTGGAAATGGAACTTGTGTAAATGAAGTCGTAATGGACTCGTGTTTATGAAAGTATGAACTGCACCGCATAGCTTTGGTGTGGATGAGACGTGAACACATTATGTTTAGTATGTTGGTAACAGTCACTGCAGTAAAGTCAGAGAATGTTCTTGTAGCAAGTAATAGAAAGGATGATGCGGGCGCTGCATCCTCACATCTTGCCTTTATACATGATAACATTATATTATGTGATCAAGGACAAGAGAGTTGTGAGAGAGGTGGAAGATGTGTTTCTCCAACAGGAGGAGGATATCATTAAGTGTTAACAGTTATATC
Source organism: Cottoperca gobio (assembly GCF_900634415.1). Lineage (NCBI taxonomy): Eukaryota > Metazoa > Chordata > Actinopteri > Perciformes > Bovichtidae > Cottoperca > Cottoperca gobio. The sequence continues at coordinate 4,822,972 of NC_041356.1, read as the reverse complement.
AGGTACTTCTCTTCAGACCTACTTAACTAATCCAGCTTTCTTGTACCACACTTTAGCCATTTTGAGTTTCACAGCAAGAAAGAATACAGCTGAAATCACTGTAAGATATCTTTACGCACTAAAAACGTTTTATGTTAGACGTTAAACTAGACAATTTAAATGTTGATTTCTACAAGATCACGGTCTGAGAGTGAGCACAGGACAGGACACACACACACACACACACTCACACACTCACAGGTGCAGTTATCCAGGGATTATGAGGGAGTGTGTTCCCCGATAAAGAATCTGTGTTTGAGTTTGGGATCTGTGTAGGATTCAGTGTGTGATCAGCACAACTGGCCTCTGGGAAAAACACAGACAGAGAGAGAGAAATGTCTCAAGCTACGGACGTGTAAGCAGAAAGACAGTGATGTGATCACCATTATAAATCCACTTGAGGGTTTGTAAAAGTCTAAACTTGTTTTTTAGCACTGAATTAAATCATGTTTTTAGTTTTCTGATCAGCCAAAGGATCATCTCCACATTTATCCAAAGAAAAAGCAGGATGGAGGAAAAGAGTGATTTTTAGTGATTAATCACAGGATGGGGGAGAAAGAGTGTGTGTGTGTGTGTGTGTGTGTGTGTGTGTGTGTGTGTGTGTGTGTGTGTGTGTGTGTGTGTGTGTGTTGATAAAGGAGGGGGGAAGCTGTGTTTGGGTTTGGGATCAGAGTGGAGACCGATGTGTGAACAGCACTCTATAAAGCACACAGATTATCAGGTCAACACACACATAGACATACTTACTGAACTGAACAAAAGAGGACCCACTGAACTCCGCACACACACACACACACACACACACACACACACACACACACACACACACACACCACACACACACACACACACACACACACACACACACACATAAAGAGATGCCATCTGATAAGCGCTCTCAGGCAGGACAAATAAAATAGACTCCAGGAGAGCCTCAGGAGAGAAAGACTGAAAGGCTGAAGACGAGAGAAGTGAGAAATAACTACATTTCTATTCACTAAACAGAAATCAGTTAAAAGCGTCCGCACATTTGACTCTTCTTTGAGTAATTTCCTTGAGACAAATCAGAAATCATGACCAGCAACCTTTTTTTTGTCCACTGGCTCATATGTTAAAAGGATCATACATCAGTTTAAAAAGGATGTTTGAATGAAACCTTATTGATGTTAAAATAAAATAAAACATTTGATTGCAGTGATTTTAGTTTTTTTAAAGGTTTTACTGTGTAAAAGTAGAGTTATGCTGGATGCAGTTGCAGGAGGAGAGATGTGGGCGGAGGACTGAACATGTCCCCACCTTCTGGTCAAACACGGAGACTACACACACACACACACAACACTTCAACAGGCGCTGACAAACACCAGCAGGGCACACGGGGCGTGCAGACGCTTTGTGACTGTATGTCCTTCATGTCACACCGCAGAAAGAAAAGTCCTCATTTTAATTGTTTATTCAATTGAAATTCTTAGCTAAATGACTTTATGTTCCAAATATCAAAAGGAAAGTATAAAAACTATAAAACGTATTTTAAAATAATGTTTTAAAAAATCATGCATATGTAGAATTAAATGTTTTTTTTAAGTGCAGGAATGCATTTAAATATAAATATAAATGCACATAATTTATTTATCACATCATTGGCAATTTTTGCTGCTCAAAGTTCCACTTTAATTTCTGTTTTGTCTCCTTTTATGGCAGGTTTTAGTATTTACACTTTTCTAATTTTAGCAGATTCTTTGATACAGAGAAGCGCTTTAAAGTGACAGGAGGAGAATATGGGAACATGTGATATTACCCATTACTTGACTCATTTCTGAATTTTTTAATGACATTAAAGTAAAAAAAATAAATTCTGTTTCTTATCATGAGAGCCTTAAAGGAATATTTCACCCACAAAATGATCTTTTATACATCAAATACTCACAACGTGTTGCCGTGAATTCTTCAGGAAAACAGTTTTTCTCGCTCGCCTCCACGGTGAACGAAGAATCCAAACACAGAGAAAGTCTTGATGAATTTAAGTAAATGGGGGCCACGTTTAACAAACAGAAAACTATATACAAAGTCTCACACAACTCCATATATATATATATATATATATATATATATATATGTGTGTGTGTGTGTGTGTGTGTGTGTATAATCCAAGTCAAGTGCTCACTTTTGGTAAAAACCTTAATATTTAAAACCTGAGACTGTGGAAGGTTTTTTAAATAGTGAATTTTCTCGTTCACTGTGGAGGCATGTGAGAGAAGCAAAGGTAACACTGAGGGAGTTATTGATATACAAATGATCATTGTGTGGGTGAAGTATTCCTTTAAGTTAACTCTCAGTGTAACATGTATAGCTTGTTCACCGGAAATATGTTTGAACACTTTACTGTCTAACAAGTGCAGCAATGACTTCCAGTTGTAAACTTCATCCCTTTTAGCCTCAATATTCTTTAATTATTAATTATTATTATTACGATCATTTATTTAGGTGCACAAACCGTCAAACAGCATCAGAATCCAAATTCCATCAGACCAGCAAGCTGCCATCGCCCTTGGTGTTGTACAAACCTGCGACTGTGGATGTGTGCTGTTTAGAGGAAAGTTGAGAAAATAAAATTTGACAACTAGAAAGGAACAAACTGCTCCGACGTGTCGGGAAGCTTCCAACAACAAAAAGAAACACGAGTCAAATGAGTTTGGTTTTAAATTTACAAAATACAACTTGTAACCTGTACTTATGTGCAAGTGTGTGTGTGTGTGTGTGTGTGTGTGTGTGTGTGTGTGTGTGTGTGTGTGTGTGTGTCATGGAGACAGATGGATGTGATGCTGGCACAGAATCAGAGAGAACATCAACAAAGAGATCTGAACACATGCACGCACCCACACACTGATAAACAAACACACACACGCTCACAACTCCATTGTGCTTACTTGTACTACTGCCCAGTTAGGTATTTATATGCAAAATCCTTTTAGAGCTGAGGTGTGTGTGCGTGTGTGTGTGTGTGTGTGTGTGTGTGTGTGTGTGTGTGTGTGTGTGTGTGTGTGTGTGTGTGTGTGTGTGTGTGTGTGTGTGTGTGTGAGAGCTACCTGAGGCACTCTCAAGCTTTTTCCTCATCCCGTCATGTCAAACCTGCAGCTCTGTGATGACAAGTAACCACAGAGAGACTCCCCTCTGTGAAACACACACGCACCACACTGAAACAACCAGTAATGCCGTGTGCATTTGTTTTTATTCAGTGTATTTGCGTGTGTGTGTGTGTGTGTGTGTGTGTGCATTTTTTAAATTGCCCAACAATCCAAACAGGTTTTTCTGTTGCCTCTCTCAGCCTCGACGGAGGACAGAAGCAACAGCTGCAATTAGCCCTTTGTGGCTAAAACCAGTCTGATTAGACGTCTCGTTAGGCATCGTTAAGGCTTTTACTAACGGGCGCATAGATAATGAGCCTGTCCACTGAACAACCAAGATACTAATCATAGGATAAAACGCCTACGCATTTAATTGGAGGCAGAAGAGGAGAAAAGAGACACTTTTACAGAGAGAGGCAGGAGGACGGAGAGAGGGAGCAATATAAGGATTGAGGTGGGGGTGCAGTGAAAGAGAGAATAGAGGATGGGAGAGGAAAGCAGTGGCATACAGGAAGACCAAACATAGGTGTGAAGTGGCGCTTTTACTTGAGTTTTTATTATAAAAAGAACGGTAGATAGAAATGTCTATACAAGTCTTGAGGGGAAGTGTTCAAGGCTGTGCTGTGTGTATCTGTGTGAAGCAGTGTGTAACCTATGCCTACACTTTCTCACATCCATCATATCACCGTTTCTTTGCGAAAGGCTCCAGTTTTAGGAAATACTTTGCTTTCAGATCAGTTGATGAAGCTTTTTCTGTCGCTAACAAACATTTTCCTCACAACCTTTTTAATAAATAAAGCTGCTTCCCTCAGTACCCGACTGAAGCAGACCCTACATGCCCGACCCTACATGAACCTGCAAAGCTTCTGTTTGACCCCAAACCCAATTAAAAACCAGAATTTTCACTGTGAAAACCTAAAAATATATTTAAAAATGTATTACGAGCTGGAGTTTAGGCAATTACCATAACGTCCCGTTTATTCAACTCATATCTGACTAAAACTAGCAACCAGAGAGAACGTGAAAAGATATTTCAGCGAACTTGATCGGACTTCTATGCCAGTAGAAACAAAGATAATTATAATCCCAAATAAAGGTACACAGCATGTGTCTACATATGCAGTTCTTATCACATTATCCTCTTCCTTTCCTGTCTCAGCCGCCGCCCCTGCTGATGAATGCATCGTTTGTGTTTGTTTTAAAGGAAATTAGCAATGGTGACAGCCGGCAGGAAAACAGCTGTTTACCCCAACTAACACACTGGAGTCTCCAGGTGACACAGAGGTCACGAGGGTGCTGCTGCAGGGTCAACTCCCTCCCCACACCAATGCCCAGGGGCACTCTGGGAATTTCTCACAGCTAATCACATCACAGGTCAGAATTTGATGTTTTACAACCCTTTGCTACTCTCCATTCACCAAAACAACTACTTCAGATGTACATTATTGGGGTAATGTAGAGAGAGGTTCTCGGGCAGCTCTTGAGCTCCGCGGCAGCATATGGTCTTATGCAAATGAGCATAATAGTTGCGGTGAGTATTAATGCGACACATGCTCTCACCTCTGTCACCCTCACCTTGTGCTATTATTACAAGGCCTGCCACATGACACACACACACTGGATTAAGGCATGAGCACAGCCACACACATGTTCCCCTCACACAAAAGCATTAGCATATTTTTCCAATGAAAAACAATGTGAACTTGTAAGCACAGAAGAGACATATGCAAATGACTCTGCAGCAATTTACCCAAACAAAGCTGGCACTACTGTCACGCAAAGTAAAGGGAGGTGACGCGACTAACGGACACGCTAAGCAAAGGTTCAGCGTGTGTGTGTGTGTGTGTGTGTGTGTGTGTGTGTGTGTGTGTGTGTGTGTGTGTGCACCTTGGAGATGAAAATAACATACGTGTATTTATGTGAAGTATACTCGATGTTAACGTCCTTTTTGTGTGTGGGAAGAAGTTTTTATTACATGATTTTTCATTTGGTTATTGTACAGGCATGAAAAAGTGATGGGAAAAAAAATGATGTACGCATACATACACATTTTGCAATTTCTTTTAAATGTATGTATTTAGTGAGTGAATCGGCCAAAACCAGAACAAGAATAATGGCAGGACAATAAAAAAATGGAATCAAAGATAAAATAGTGGATACTCACATAATATAAAAAGTGATTGAGATGAAATGGAGAGAAATATGTAGAAAGAATGAAGAATAATAGAGAGTGGGAGAGAGATGGAGAGACTACAGTTGTCTTGGCAGGAAAGGTGAGAACACTGGGAAAGGCTAAATATGAAAAACAGAGAGCTAGAAGGTCAGCCAGCAGCTCAAATGGAAGACATTTACAGCTCTAACAAGACCGTATGTACACACACACACACACACACACACACACACACACACACACACACACACACACGCGCGCGCACACACGCACACGTACAAATATAAATACATCTGAGCCAATGTCTTTGCTGGAATAATTGCACGAGCGAGCACATCTGGTGCACTTTGAGATTGAGTTCTGGCTCGATGCAGCGATGGTAATGACATTGTGCGCGTGTGTTTGTGTATGAGTGTGTGTGTGTGTGTGTGTGTGTTTGTCTGTGTGTGTGTGTCCACTCTAAATGCCACTGCGGTGCTTCACAGGGTTCAGCTCGTCTCATTGTCACTCACAGGAGAACGGGAAGAGACCTCATAGTAAAAAAACGCTTTTTATCTGATTTGGAACGGTGGCATTTGTAACATTATTTCACTTTGTTTTAATTATTTTTGCAGCTAAAGAGCACCGTGTGATGATATTTCTTTTTTTTCTTATATTTTTTAGATTATAATTTAAGCAAGCATGCAGTCTTTTTACTCCTTCTTTTCACCCTGTGCTGTATTTCTGTCACATTCAGCTGTAACACACCTTTACCTCTGCACATTCTGCTCTACTCAGTCCTGTAAATATAGTTTTACTTCACAATGAATATCTTTTAAAAAGTAAAGAAAAAACTGCACTTTTTCTGTCATTATCTTTACACTTAAATCTACGATACTGTTCATATCACAATAGTGACACAGATACCTTCAGCTATATATCACAATATTATATATTTATACCAAATACACAAAATATTTCCCCTTAGTTTCAGCTGTTTGTTACTTATTACGTATCTTAAACTCGCAGTATGAAGACTGGCAATGGGCTTTAGGACCATCTGACACCAGAAAGTCAAGATCAACTCTAGCAAAACTCTTCTGACTTTATTCCGACAATGTAAATGTGTATGCGACGTGTAGAGTCGTGGTGTAAGGCCGCCATTAGTCGTTTAGCATTGACGCTGCACGCCTCAGGCTGCTGGTGCGCCTCGCCTCGAGCCGCTGTTGGCTGCGAGGCGCCCACCTCCTCTGCAGAGGCCTGCGAGGCATCTTAAAGTCCAGTCATTAGGCAGCCACTTGTGTAGGTGTTCTTGCAAGAAATCTTGTCAGGCAGACACCGGCTGTCTAATTAGGCAGGCGGCACACACTTGCTCAAGGGGAAGAAATGACAAGCGCAGTCAGTGGATGTGCAATGCAGTGAGTGGGTCTGCTGCTCAGTGCGTGTGTGAAGGAGTGTGTGTGTGTGTGTGTGTGTGTGTGTGCTAATAATGACCTGAGGCTCAACCTGCTGTTGAGAACAGTAACTTGTGAGTCAATGCCTTTGTTCACCCCGTAACATCTGGCTCTGACCGAAGGCTGTGTGTGTGTGAGTGTGTGTGCGTGTTTGAAATGCATTCAAGCCGAATGGGCCATTGCTCAAAGAGAGTGTGTGTGTGTGTGTGTGTGTGTGTGTGTGTGTGTGTGTGTGTGTGTGTGTGTGTGTGTGTGTGTGTGTGTGTGTGTGTGAGGGTACTGAGGCGAGCACAGCAAGGACTAAGGCGCGAGGAGTTGAGCATCGTCGTGGAAACCTCTGAGGGAAAAAGGCCTGGAAGCCCCTTCTGTCAGCTGGGCTCTGCAGCGCTTCCCCTCGACTGCCTTCATACACACACACACACACACACACACACACACACACACACACACACACACACACACACACACACACAGTCCCTCTGGAGCACCAGATTAAGGTCTGAGTGAGTGTGAGCAGAACAATACCCCAGTGTGTGTTTGTGGAGCCGTGGTTAATTGTGTTCATTTGCTGCTCAAGTTGAGACAGCTAGGACACTAGAGGTGTGTGTGTGTGTGTATGTGTGTGTGTGTGTGTGTGTGTGTGTGTGTGTGTGTGTGTGTGTGTGTGTGTGTGTGTGTGTGTGTGTGTGTGTGTGTGTGTGGCAGACAGGGAGAGAAAACAAGGATGAGAACAAGAAAGAGTGATCGGGGGAGGATGGAACAAGGACAGATGAGCAACTGCACAAGTGTGTGTGCAGTTGAGGGCAAGAGAGGTGCAATGTGAGGCCATGCAGGTAATACTCATTACGGTGTGGAAGTGTTCATTTGTGAGGTGTGTGTGTTGATATGTGTGAGGCGAGGTGAGTATTTAAGAGAGCTCTAATTTCTCCCCGTACATCTGCATGGCCTTACACTCATCACACACTAAGATGCACTCGCTTACGTTCTTGGACACACACATTGACAAACACATGCTCGCTGGCATTTCGCATGAATTCCCAGCTCATGCTTACATATCACTTAGAGAAATGAAACCCATATTTGCCTTAATCTTTGAACAACACATACTCGTGCCAACAAACAGAAAAGTTTCTTTCTGTTGAAACGCATTGAGAGGCCTGTGTTCAGCCAGTTAGACTGATTCAATGCGTGTATGTATGTGGATGATGTAAGTCTTACTTTAACATGCCCATAATTATATTTGATAATGACAAAGTGCCTTTGCTTTACTTGTCATTCCTTCCATCTGTGGTGCCATCATGAGAACATCATGTACACCTGCTCTCAGTTCACATTTGTTATTTACCGTGCTGCTTTCAGAAAGTCAATTCTTCTTCTGCTGATGGTTAAAGGTAGATAGAGGAAAGTTCTGATGTTGTAAATCATCATGCAGCCCTGTCTGTGGGAAGGGCAAGTCAGCACCACGGACAGATCCAGGGGACTCGTAGTCTGCGTGTCACATGGTAAGGCTTATTTAAAACTGCACTAATTTAGTTTTTTACAAACAATGGAACAGACGTGAGAAGAAGTCGCTCATAGTGATGACTCCACAGATAGTTGTCATCCGTCTCTGGAGTTCACCGCATCTCTCAATGCGTTTTACTGTCTTTCGGCTCCTTGTTTTGGTTTTGGGTCTTAAAAAGTTAAGCCAACGTGGAAGCCCTTTAAACCTGCATTCTTTCTAATGTCCCGCAGGGGGCGATCTACTGGTTGCTATAAGACGTTTATGAGTCTATTAGACAATCCCCCGACTTCTCACTTGATTCATTACCTCAGTAAACATTTTAATTATGACTTTATGTTCTCAATCACTAGGGCGTGGCTACCTTGTGATTGACACACTGCTTTTTCACTTCATCAAAGTGAATTGTAACATTTCAGTCAGTTGTGCTTAACTCCGCCCTCTCGTGTCACTGGTTCCAAAGAACGAAGATGGCGACCGCCAAAATGCCAAACTCAAGGCTCTAAAGCGTAGTCTACAAACCAAGGTGTGACTTCACAGTGACTACGTCTACTTCTTGTGAACAGTCTATGTTCGGGTCCAACATCATCACTGTTTTGGCTTCTCTGTCTCGGCTCTCTTCAACCTTATTTCCTCAAATGTATTGATCAATTCCTCCTGACAACTACACTCAACACATATGTTTGTCCAAAAAAAGATAATAGGGTCAATCTGTATATTTCAGAAAAATATATTGTTTTAGCCCAACAGCAGGACTCAAGGTTCAAGGTATGTCAATGCTAATTGAATGGATACAGTGTTATATCCCTTGTGCACGGTATGTTTAATGTTTAATTGGTCACACAACTGTGTCGGGTTCTCCAGTGAAATCATGCTCATCTGCTCCCACACGACATGAACACAAAGTTCTCATCTAAGGGACTAGTTCATCCTAATGCCTACCCCACACACCATTAACATGTCGGGGCGTTGGTTTGTTTTGAGTTCATAAAATACATTGTGTTAATTTTTGGGTTGAGTTTGAACAAAAACACTTAGCCTTTGGTGCGGGTCAGCTTTGAATGTTGGGGCCTGATTTGAGGCATTGACAAAAACACAACTGTTTCACCTTTTTCCCTGAGGGGACGTAGAGTCGCTGTTTGTCTTTAAAAACAGAACAATAGAGGGCAATTGTTGGCACAGTAGTCCCAGTGAGACAAAATACGAAACAGAGGCAAATCAATGGCAAATAATGTCATCTTAGAAGGTCATACCTGGACCTTTCGGCTTTGTCAATACAAACACACACGTGCACACACACTGTAACTGAAACAACATGGCAAATTGCACACAAGCCCTCTGACATCTTTATAACATTTCTAATGATAAAATGACACACACAAAAGCAGCAATAATAAACTTACACACACTTGCACTTTGTCTCTCTGTGCCTCCCTCACATGTAAACTCTGCAGGCTACTAAGCGGCATTAAACCTCCCTGCCTGGCCGCGCTGTGGTTTCTCCGGCGCTAAGTGTCCCTCTCTCCTCCCTGCCCGGGGCGAGCGAAGGAGAAAATAAACAACTAAAGAGACAAACAGCGAGAGCCACTTAGAGCCACTTAAAGCCAAGGCTCCTTCCCACAGCGAAGCACTTCCCTAGGGCTACTGATGTCTGCCTGCCACGCTGGGAGACAGAGGGGCAGACACACAGAGGGAGAACAGGAGTCAGAGGAAGAAGTGAACGTGGAGAAAAGGTAGTGAAAAGTTACCCTGTCGGATGAGACGCGGGGGAGAAAAAGAGAGGAAGAGAGAAGTCAAAGAGAGAATGTGTCACTTTTGTTCTGCTCTGAACATTCGCACACAGAGTCTCCAGTAAGAGTCATGTTTATGAGAAGTGGCAGTTACCTGTGGAGAGGAGACACCCGTCTGAATATAGCCTTACTGATGAGTTAAGACACACAGCCTTCCCTGCTGAGGACAGATAAATGATACGCCACACTTTAATATTTAATATCATCTTGAAGAATTTAGATTTCTCTCATTTCAAACTCAGAAGAATAAAACATCTGCTGAAAAAAATATAGAGAAAGGTTCCCCAAAAGAAAAGAAGTTGCAACTGTACAAACAATAAATACATCTAAGTCAGAGAAAAACTGATATTTTATCATCAATTATTTTTATGATTAATTATGTCCAAAATAGAAAATGTTATTTTATTCTGTCAATATGTATCTCGGGGTCATGCCATGCCATAATTTAAAATATTTTAAATACATCATCGATCACTTATTTACAAGAGACACGATGTGAAACCATTTCTTTAATTCCAAAATGTTTTAAAAAGGTATTTAATGTACTTTTTAGTTTAAACACATTTTCTTGCAGGAGTACAGTAACAGAGATATTAGTCACAAACATTACTTTATATATTGAACTGCCCTAAAATAAAAATTTATAAAAACATTATCCCACATATATATCAAATGAATAACCCAATAAAAATAATTAAATACAAATCTATTCATAATAATAGATAAAAGGCAGGATATGTCATACAACTCCTAATTCTGTTTCCCATTTTATCTTTATTTTAATGAGGGCAGATGGTGTGTCTGGGGTTCAAAGGTCGTATAGAAAGTAACTATGATGGCTTGAAATTCTGGGGTGTCAGGTGATTGAAGAGTGGGGCATTTGGGAAGGATAGTGTGTTCGATTGGAGGAAGTGTCAGATTTATTTAATGTACTTTCTGAAGCCTTAACTATAAAGTCAGCAGACTTTTCTCTTATCCCTTCTTGCTCTTCCTCTCTTCTTGTTTTTAGGCTTTTTAATTCCTCTGCTTTCCCTGCGCTCTGCCTCGATGCCTCCGCCTCCCTCCCCTCTCTGTCCCCCTGACTGCGAACCCAAAAGGTCACCTCTCCCCTGTGAGCCCTGTTTACCTGAACCGCTCCCTTCTTTTTGACATTCTCCTACTTGAGGAGAAAAAGGAAAACCAAATGTAGCTGCTCTCGCTCTGCAAAACTTAACAGGCACAGGAAACAAGATGTCAGATTTCTGCTTTAATCAGCGACACAAAGGAGCTGAAAACCTTTCCAACATGGCCTGTTCTTCTTCTAACCCTCTCTCAATGTTCAACAGTTGAACAAGAAGAATTCCATCACTTTACGTCCTCCCAAGTTGGAGTTGTCAAACCAATTTATTATCTGGCCAAATGTGAAACACAAAAAGGCCACAAAAACATCTTGATATGTTTGAAATTCTCCAGTCCGTGAAATGCAATTTGCACAGGACTCATTTAGCTCCTTAAACGCCTTTTGTTCTGTTGACTTCCAAACAACTAATAAGTGAACTTAAAGAAGGATGTAGCCGATATATCTACGAGCATGTGTTGCGTCTGCATCTTAGTCCATGGTTTGGAAAAAGAGTTTTACCGTTTCCTTTGAATGCACAGCTGATATGAACGTTCAGAGATAAAGTGTATATAAAATACTTATATGAAGTACTGTAACATAGCTATTTTCAGACAACTGCTTAAAACCATCATCATCACACTCCTCTTCCTCTTTAATCATCTCAGAAGCTTTTGTAAGCATGTGGTGTGTGAGAGGTGAGCCTGCGTGCCTTCGCTGTCACTTACACTGCTAATAATGTGTGTTTATGTTGCGTGTTATGCATGCTGATGGTGACCCAGACCCCCACAGGGCCTCCCACCCCTCAGGCCCTCCCCCCCTCCCAGGGTGAGGGAAGCAGGATGGGGTCAGACAGACAAATCTACCCCCCTGCTCCATGGAGGCCTGCCCAGGGCCATTAGTATCCATTACCAGGAGGCATGGATAACCACAGCCTGTGGCGCTTAATTTCCACACACACACACACACACACACACACACACACACACACACACACACACACACACACACACACACACTCTTGCATGAGCAGACTTGCAGAGAAGTCAACATAATATACATAAGTGAGAGTTAGTGCAGGCAAGTAAGCAATCACATATTCATACATATAGATAAACACACATGCATGTGCAGGTATGTACAAATCCCCACAGCGACACACACACACACTTGACAGTGAATCAGGCCTCCAGCCGCTCACGACAGAGGTCTTTACTTCAAACAGACATTCTCAGAAGGGATGACCTTCTGGGAGTCTGTGGGGTGTGTGTCTGTGTGTGTGTGTGTGTGTGTGTGTGTGTGTGTGTGTGTGTGTGTGTGTGTGTGTGTGTGTGTGTGTGTGTGTGTGTGTGTGTGCAAAGTGTGAGTTTATTACAGGACAGTCGGCTTTTTCTGACATGTCTCTGTCACACACAAACGATGTGTCCACACACCTTCCTAGCAAACAGGTGCGGGCTAAATGGTTATGAATGGGCTGCTGGACGATCCAGCACAAGTTTTTACGGCCGGTAATGTCATTTTAATAGAAACATCAGGAGCAGCAGGCCGACCCATCTGTCTGAGAGAGACATAGAAGTGATAAAGACAGAACAAATGTGAAATAGGGACGAGAAGATTCCGAGAAGGGGATCAAATGCCAGAAAAGAAGGACGAAAGAAATAAAGAAAGAAAGAGCCTCAGGGAAATAGATTGAGTCATCACTGCATCCTTGGTTGCTCTCCGTGCAGTTCTTGGCTCTTACAACTAGTGTGTGTGTGTGTGTGTGTGTGTGTGTGTGTGTGTGTGTGTGTGTGTGTGTGTGTGTGTGTGTGTGTGTGTGTGTGTGTGTGTCTGGCATGTCAGCTGTGGCTGGCTAACAAGCTGCACCCTCAACAGCCTATTATCTAGAGCATGGCAACTGGCCCATACCTGCAAGGTGTGTGTGTGTGTGTGTGTGTGTGTGTGTGTGTGTGTGTGTGATTCAGAGCGTGGCAGCTGTGTCATACCTGCGAGCGTCTTCGGGACACTCTCCTCGTCTGTAATGGAGCAGAAGAGGGGGATTGTGGGAGAGGTGAAGGACAAAACTGATATCTTTTGCCTCCCTGTCGTCTTTTTCTCTCCCTGTCTCCTTCCCACGTGCAACGGAGGGCGACGGAGGCGCTTTCCTCGCCTCCTTGGAGGGCAGAGAGGAGACAGGGTGCCAGAGGCCATATACACACACATTCAACACACACACGCATACACTCGGACAATACACATACAGCTGAATATAGAAAAGCTTGCATGAATGAAATCAAGAGACAAGAAAAACTAAACGTTAGAAAATGTAAGTGACCTTTTAATGAGCAAGTCCTCTCATTTCAGAGATGAGTGTCTTACTTCTGTTCTCATACAAAAACACCAACATGACCCAAATGAAACCCATGTGAAAGTATGGCTATCTAATTTTTGATGACCATTCATGATGCGGAAAACAAAAGCCTTGATTCGGCATTAAACATAAACATGGGTCATTGTAAGCTTTTTAAAGAAACAACCAGTGCTGGGGGTTTTCTGGATCGGACTTTCTTGTCTTTTTTACTTTGTTTTCAAATTAAACTGTATATCTTTTTTCTGCACAGGGTTTTGTTTTATTTAATTTTAAAATGTTAATTCATATTGCATGCATTTAGATTCAGACACCACCAACACTCTAGTTAGACTATGTGTCCTCATTGTGAAGCAGCAAAAATTATTCAAGGGCCTAACCCTAACCCTAACCCTAATCCTAACCCTAACCCTAATCCTAACCCTAACCCAAACATACATGTCAATGTTGTTTAAAGAACAATTACAGAAAACAATAATATGTTCATGTATCATTCAAGAGTAATTGAACCAGAGTGTGCATGGATGACGTATTTCTGTAGGCCGACCCGGAAGTTAGCATCGCACTGGTTCCCTCTACAAAGAGCTGATGGGATTTGTCCATTGGATTTTGGAAAATTGCAGAAAATAAGGACACTTACATGTTTAGTTCAGCGAGATAAGGCTGTAAACTACGGACTGCACCGCGGTCGCATGACTTCACGTCTCCACCGCTGAGTAGATGAGTTCCCGTGTTTCAACGTCAGGAAGTTTAATGTCCCCGACAACTTCTTCACTCTCATTTAGCCACTTGTTAGATTTTTTAAGACGCATAAAAGCTTAGAAATTCACAAGTGGGGTATAAACTGCTGTATTTGATGTAGGACAAAACATTAACATCTCTTGAGCTTGTGTTGACCTCAGACATCTGACTAAAGGTCCATTCAACCCTTTGACGTTGAGACGAGGGAACCGGAAGTGCAACAATTCTGACTCGGGATGATTTTCAGAATAAAAGAAACGACAGGTAGCTCTTCTTGCTTCCTCTCTCTCCTCTTCCCCTTTTCTCTCACTATGACCAGAAGAAGTTCTTCTGCACTGGTGCCCCTCCATCCATCCTTCCAAGCAGAAAACCTGCACACACACACACACAAACAGAGACGGACACTCCTTCCACCTACCCACACACACTTCGGACGCACATACACACACACACACACCTACGTCCCACCCCCACTGCATCCATACACACTCACCATCAGCCACACCAGCGGAGGCCTTAGGGCTCAGCCATCTGCTGCTCACCCAGCCCATCTCCCCCCCTCTGTAGTGCCCACCTTCCCAACATATGCAGCCCTTGCCCTGGGTAAGGTGGCAGGGGCACTGGCCCAGGCCCCGGCCAAAAGATAGGGGTGAAGGAGCACATATGTAGCCCAGACGGTGTGTGTGTGTGTGTGTGAGAGAGAAAGAGAGAGAGGAGGGGGGAGATACAGGCAAATCAAGGATTAGATAGCTCTCTCCTTGAATCTCTACATCTATTTCTCGCTCTGTCTCACCCATATGGCCTGTTTCTTGCATGTTCACACCAGCTCAGTGGCCACCAAGGTCGCACCCTGCAAAGGGCTAGTGATGCCTCAAGCAAGGCAATAGAGAACGGAACAGAGAGAGGGAGACATGGAGGGGATGAGAGGGGGGAGGTGATGGTGGTGGGGTTGGCATTGTCACTGAGACACCTCCTTTTTTTTTGCATCCCTTTTTTCTATCCTTCACTTCCTCTCTCTCTCTCTCTCTCTCTTCCCTCTGTTAAATCGTGCCTCGGGGCATTCTCCGCCACAGAAGGCAGAAAAAACGAGTGTGGCACTTTCATCCTCCCATCATCCTTTCCATCCATCTACCCGACCCGTCCGCTGCCTCTTCCGTATAAGATGTGTGTGTGTGCGATCTGACAGCAGAGGTGGACGTTTTGTTTCTACGCTAACATTAGTTACATTAACAATTCCAAAGTCTTCCATATTTCATGAGTGTTCTTTCGCATGCACAGGCGAGGCGCCACTCTCCGATTCTCTTTAGTCTTCCTGTGCCTCTTTTTACACGTTCCAGGAAACCCAGCGCTCGTGTCAGTATCAGGTTGGATTAGAAATCCAACAGGGAATCGGGCCAAAAATACCGTGGAAAGTTCACAAAATGCAGTTGTTGTAACTGCAGGAGTTACTGGCAGTTTCTGCAGTTGTCCAACTAAGTTCAGGTTTGTAGAGATTACAAAAACAAACACATTAGTGCAGGAAAACTCACTCACCCTTATTTTTGGATGAGTGTATTAGAGACAATGTTTGCGATAGAATTTCCCAAATGTCCTCGATATGTAACAAGCACACTGTTGGCTGCAAAGGAAACAATTACAATTTCCTCTTTATATTTTGGCCAAAAAACAAGATTGGTCAAAGACAAAATCCAAATGTGCTGATGATTCCCATAAATCACAGTGAATAAAACCCATAATACTGATAACAGACACGTGTCTGGGGGGCTTTTCTTTCAACTCAGTTTAGTATCTGTAAGCTACCAATTATATTTGAGTGCAACCTATAATTTTATATGTAATGATAATAATACGAGCCCATATATATATATATTGAAACAAAAATTAAAAAAACAAAGATAAAAATGCTAGAAATCCAAATAAATAATAATTAACACTCATAAGGACACAGTTGGTCATTTCATTAAAAAATAAAGGAAGTTGATGGGATGTTATTAGTTTTGCAGGTATTTGTTTATAAAAGTATTATTGGAAACGTATAAATAAAATGACCTGATGGTGGCGCTAGATGTAAATAGTGTGTTTGTGTTTCAATTGAAACCATTAAAATATGTGGATAACATCTAAAAGCACTCCTCTGTCTCCTTCATCTGCCGTATTTTTTCCATCTGACAGAAGATTAAGCTGTTAAGCGTGTGTGTGTGTGTGTGTGTGTGTGTGTGTGTGTGTGTGTGTGTGTGTGTGTGTGTGTGTGTGTGTGTGTGAGAGAGAGAAAGAGAGAGGGAATTTGTGTTTGTGTGTGTGCGTGCTGCGTGTGATGGATCAGTGATTAAATAAATAATGCTAACCTTTCCTGTAACCTTTCCCCCTCCCCAGCCCCCGTCTGACCTTACAAGTCCCACGCACATTAAAGACTCCTCTCTTTTCCTTCATGTCTCCCCTCTTCCTCACCCCCCCCACCTCTTTCTTCATCGCTTTTAAATAACTATCCTTCTTTCTCTCTTCCTTCTTTTTTTCTCCGAAGCTTACGCATGCGTCAAATGTTTTCCTTTTCCCAAATTAAAAAAAACTGACAAGTTGTACTCAAGTGAAGGCGTTGTTGTAATAACAGGCTCTCAAGTAGACGTAAAAGTACTCTTTAAATTACTTTGGCATGACAGTATAAACACTCCTGGAGTTGTGAGTTTCTTGATGAACGAAAGAGATAAAATGTGTCTAAGTTTACTAAAGTATTTTCAGTGCGGTAGCCGACGTTTGTGACGCAATGTACGACATTCTCCTACTGAATGTTAAGCACAGCACAAAAACACCAGGAAATTGGCGCGGACTCAACTCGATTCAAGCCCGAGATAATGTTAGGAAATCACAGCCCGAGCCGGCCCGATCGGGCTGGTTGCAGAGAACCAAAGCTTCACCGTGAGCTTCCTTTTACTTGCTTGTTTCCTGCTTTGGTTTTCCCTCAGACCAGGGGATAAATCTCTTTTTTTTTTGGAAATGTATCGGCAGTTTTTATAGGTAAGAAGAAAGCATTGCCAATTTTTCGACAAAGTAGGAACACAACACACACATGTAGGCAGGCAGCAACAGGCAACGTAATAATATATTTTCCAGAATGAGTAACAAGTCTTGATAATTTCCCTTATGCTCATCACGTTGATCTTTCACTCTCAAACTAACGTACTCCCTACAGGTGTCTGTTTCCCTTTCACCCGTCCAACACCTGAACCCCCCTGAGCAAAAAAAGGTTCAACTGTTTACTTCTTTTAGCATTAATCTGTGTGTGGTTGTCAGTGTGTGTGTGTGTGTGTGTGTGTGTGTGTGTGTGTGTGTGTGTGTGTGTGTGTGTGATCTTTAAGATCTGCAGGTTCAAACGACTACTCTCACCACGCCTTGCCACTGAACTCACCAAGAGGTCGCTGAGACACCCGAATGTGTGTGTGTGCGAGTGTGAGTGTGTTTATGTGTGTGTGCGTGTGACTCCCTGATCTCCTGCTCTAATACCCTGAGGACCTTTGGTTCCTTAACTATAGGAGGTCCTAAGCAACCAACCCCCACACACACAAACACACACGTGCACACACACATCTTCAGAGGATATCAAAGATTAGACATCAATCACTCTCACCTCTTGAAGTCTTGAAGAACGAGCACCTCATATGAAAGGTCAGCGCACTCCTGGAGAGCCACGACAGAATCAATATGCAACGATGAAGGTGATGATGAGGGTGAATAACAGAAGGAAGAGCATGGTGGGGATGTTGATGACAAAAACAAAGAGAGAGCATGTTGATATTTGATATTTACAGAAGAAGAACAGAAGCGGTCGTTTCATAATCTTGTTATTTAACTTCCAACGCAGACAACGTTCACTTTAGAACTTTTAGAAGTTTTATAAATGAATGAGTTCTGTTGGTGGTTCTGGTGACACTGTAATTGTTAAAGTCAATTTCTTTGTGGCATCTTTCAAATTGTTCTGATGGCTGTAAGTTTTTATTTATATGAAGAGATGATTGGCTTTCTTACATGATGTCTGTTTTCCGATACTACAACTGGACAGCCCGTCTCCTAAAAAATGATATTGTCATACAACTAAACTCAAGTTTCAAGGGAAAGCTACAGTATGTCACAGATACGATTTTAATCAGTCGCCATGAATCCGCGCATGGAGGAGGTTGTGGTTGACGAGTCAAACAAACGTGGAGCTGTTCATGTCGCGTGTGAAACCAAAAGTCAACGTTGACTAATTCAATTAACCTCCTTAAAAAAGATTTACACCTAACCAACGTCATTCTTTACAAAACAATGCATTCTTTTAGCCTGGCGAGCCAACGTGGATGAAATAAAGCAAAAAGTACAATGACATTTAATTCCTATCATCTATAACACCGTGTTCATTCATTGAGTGACTCGAGGTTGAATGGTGGCTGTGCTCATCGTGTGGCTGTTTGACCCTGAGGGTGGTGTGTACGCCATCAGTGCGTCTCTAATCCTGTAGCCACGATAATAAAGGCTTTTTAACGTTTGTATTTTAAGTTAGTTTAGCAGAGGATCCATTCCCTTACTTAAATCCAGCTCAGCTTTGCAGGTCAGTTTTAGGCCCGTGCAGAAATTGTACCACACACACAAATCCTCCATTTTGTTATTCCCACGGCCATAATAACTTTTATAATTTGCAATGTGAGAATAAAAGAGTGTTTTCTTTTCTGCCGGACAAAACTTCAGCGCAGTTGTGTTGTGCTGAACTTTGCTTGGCCTGCAGTGCCGAGAAGCTGATTGAGATAGGAGCAGGGAAGCTTATCTGTGAGCGCTTGGTGTTTGGATACGTATGATGTCAGACCAGTTCTCGTGATGCTTTCTAGGCTGCGTGTACAGATAAGCTTTGGGATCTGGAGAAGGTAGAGACATATGCAGGTAGCAAACAAGACACAATTGAAATTGGAGCAAGAGAAAGGGCCCATTTCTGTTTGTTTGTTCAAGTGTGTGTTTGTGTTCCTGAATGTGTGTGTGTGTGTGTGTCTGATGTTCTTCTACGCCGAGCCTACTTCAGCTCACCGTACTCCCTGAGCAGTGACCGGAGCAGTAAAGCCCCTGTCCAAGCACTTGGAAACTGGAACGAGGCGAGGAGAAAGAGAGGATGGATGGGAAAGAAAGAGAACGATGCGATGGGGGAGAAAAAGGATGGAGCGCAAAGAAAGGGAGGACAGGAGAAGAGTGGAGGTAGAGACAGACAGACAGAGCAGCAGCGCATGGAACGGCACAAAACGGAAAGAACTGACGAACGAATGGAACCAAACGAAAGGAGGAGAAGTGTTGGATTGAGGGATGAGAGGGAAGGCGAGGCCACCTCTTCTTCTCCCTCTCCTCCTCTTGTCCCTCCTCTTCCCCCCGTGAGAATGCCGCCTGCATGTGTGTATTTTCTTCCTCGTCAGATCTGCCGCGCTTTCATTCGCACACAAAGACGGGACGTAGACGTACCTGGCACAGGGGGACGTGAAGGAGCTGGCAGAGGTGTGTGTGTGTGTGTGTGTGTGTGTGTGTGTGTGTGTGTGTGTGTGTGTGTGTGTGTGTGTGTGTGTGTGTGTGTGTGTGTGTGTATGAGAGAGAAACAGATAAAGAGACAGTGGCTCACCTGCCTGGCAAACAAGGCTGCCCGTGTCTGTCTGAGATGTTCCACTTAACACTGACACACACTTAACCCGTTCAACACCAGCATACACTCGCTGTCTTCTTTCTGCTCTTTGTTTCCCAACACTCACATTCTCACACACACACACACACACACACACACACACACACACACACACACACACACACACTGCATCTGCTTGACAGTGTCGGAGAGTATTCCATATAACAATGATTGTATTTCCGGTGTAACTTCTGCTTTTCTGTTTTATTGTCGCTCCACGTAGATTAAAGGATCATTTTGGGTCTTCATCTTGGAGCTTCGGCAAACATTCCCGTCAGTAATAACCAATAACTTTGACTATGTATCTTTGTCAATTACCTTCTTTTTTTATACATATGACAAGACGATGACAAGGCAGCAGCAGAGTCATTAAACACTAACTATGACATGCTATATAGTTGTTAATATATAGTTTAAAAACTGAAGACTTCTCTCTTTGTCTTCATCGACAAATGTGAGGAGATGAAATATTATTTGTTCTGTTCTGTGTCCTGTGCAGCACGAGCCGTGTCAGGACTACACAGCAGCACACAACGAGCACAGTCAGGATGACGGCGGGATATTTTGGCGAGACTGGATCGACTGAAATGTTCAATATAATCTGATGACTCAAACAGTTTTCATTGATTAAACTAAGACTAAGATAAGATAAGAACAAAAAGGCCCAGACTTTTAGATGCACACAATAATACAGGACATTTGACACAGGAATAAGACTAACAATTAAAGAAATTGCTGACAAAATGAACATTAGTAATAAAAACAGAGCTTTAGTCCTCACTGGAGGATGAATATCTTCAGCGAGTATTGATTCCTGTGTTAAACTGATTAGAAGGTAACATGAGGCCAGGGATTGTTGTGGCACTAAACATTTTATTATGATGTTGACCAAGAACTTGTATTTAATGTGTATTGCTCCCATCATGTGCAATATTTGCTCTGCTTAAATAACTGTAGTCACTCTGACTTTGATTTCTTGGGTGAATTAACTTGTCTTCAAGTCAAACTGACTGATCGTTTCTGTGGTATTAAAAAAAAGCGTTCATTTGCAGAGAAAATACTAGAAAAAGACATAAACATCAGTTACAAGAACGCTGCTTTGTTCCTTGTTTATTTAAGAGTGTGGTATAAAAACACCAAAGAGTCAATGAATCCTGTTTACTGGCTCAGATTAATTGTTCGTAATACAATTTATTTGCAGATAATTTCCCTTCCTTTTTTTTATTGAGCTGCACAGGTTAGCTTAGAAAGAAATAATAATAATAATTGGATAAAACGTCAAATTACTGCCCAACAGCTGCACCACAATGAGTTTTGACGCAGGAGTGAAAATGTGTCCGTGATGAAGAAATTGGAGGGGTCTGCGGTGTGACACAAACAAACAAAAAACAAGGAAGCAAACAAATTGACACACACACACACACACACACACACACACACACACACACACACACACACACACACACAAGCGATCCGCTATGCTGCAATTAGCTTGTTTTAAAGGAAACAAATAACAGTAATTTCAACAGAACAGCATCCATAACAATTCACCCCTGGAGGGGATCAGCTATCTGAGCACACACTCACACTGGAGAACAGAATACATTCACATGCACGCACACGCACACACACACACACACACACACACACACACACACACACATACACACACACGCACACGCACGCAGTCGGGTATGTGAAAGCACTCATATTCAGATAAAACAGAAAGACAGGCACACACAAGGCACACACACACACACACACACACACACACACACACACACACACACACACACACACACACACACCTCCAGAGCAGCAGAGAGGGTCAGCTCAGTGTCTGAGTTATTACGCTACTTTGTTCTGCCTCAGTAGGAAGGCTGCACCCCGCACACACACACAAAGAATTATCCTCACCTATCAACACTCAAGGTGCAAATATAAAAAGGTTGCTTTGATAATGGATTGAAAGAGATGAATAAAATAGATGGATTGATGGATGAATGGAGAGAGAAAGCGTCTGTTTCTTTGCTTGTGTGCAGAACTTTGGCCCTCTGTCTCTCCCTCTTCACATGTCCCCACCTCTCTCCGTCCATCCATCCGTCCCTTCCTCTCTGTCTGGGTGTACAACAATGGTGTGAAACATCTGCGGCTACCAGGTAATTATGGCTGAGCCAAAAACAGCGGGCAGTGGCACGCAGACGAGCTCCAGCACCCCGCAATTAGCCCCGCATCTCCATCTCCCCTCGCTCTGTCGCTCCCCCGGTGACCAGTATTATCTCTGTGAAGAGACAGAGGAGAGTGGAAAGGGAGGAAAGACAGGAGGGATCTCAGAGGGACGCGTGTGTAGTCACACCACCAACATGTCCATCGGAAAACAATCTTTTATTCTCTGTGTGGAGAAACGTTTGATTTGATCTTTAAGTCAGAATTCTGAGGATACAATTGTGACTTTACTCTCAGAACTCGAACACATTGTTCACATGTAGCCCTAATCTTCTTCCGTGGGTTTGAAAAGCAGTAATACACAGCATTACAAGTTCTGAAAGGGGGGACGGGGGAAACAAGCCAGACGCTTATATTGAAGCTCACTAGTTTAGTTTCACATTTAAATCCCAGTTTATTCTCTGTTTTCCAAACTTTTCCGTGGGGGCAGCTTCCCTCGCCTTCTCACATTCACCGTCCGCTGTGTCTTCATTATGTGTGTTTGATTGGTAGGTGTACGAGTGTTTGTGCAAATACATTTACATGTGTCGGTGTGTGTCTGTGTTAGCTCTTCTCTGTTTGTGCAATTGTTTGCTTATGCATGTGCACCCCGAGAGCCTACGTGTGTTTCTGACTGCGGGTGCATTTTATGATGTGTACTTTTCTTTCTCTTCCGAGTCCAGGAGTCCCCGTCAGGACCCCTAGGCGTCCCTGTGCCTGCCTGCCAAAAACGTCTGCATCTCCTGGACCCCCTCGAGGCAGGGGACAGCCAAATGTCACTTGGACCCTCTACAGAGTGGTAAGTGGAGGACAGGAAGAGGCGAATGGGAGGGGGTGCAGGGAAAGGAGGAGACTGGGGGTTGAATGAGGGGGGGACGAAAGTTAAAGAGGAGAACTGAGGATGTGGAGATTGACAGGTGGACTGAATCACTGATGTTAAGTTCTTACTTTAGATTGAGTTGCTTCCTCACAGGCAGTACATACAGCACACAGTGTGAACATGCACTCTTAACTCTACAGTAGGAACGTGCACAGACATATGGAGGGGCTGATAAAAGGGGCCACCCCTCCCAAAAAATGTAAAGATCAATAACATTTAAAAAACACATCTTTACTGCAGCGCATTATGTGACTGCGGCTTCGTCAACTGTAACACACGTGAGTGTTGAAAACACATTTTTGAACTCTCAGAAGATGCTTTTCGTCATTTGTTGTAATGTGTGTGCCGTGTAAGTTAATTACATGTTAAGTGCAGTGCAACATTACACGCAGTGAAACACTTTGCATCGCCACATGTAAAATCATGCATTAAAATCCCTGTAATATTTCAATGCCAGTCAGTCAGGCGTACAAAACCAATGCAGCCTTTTTATTATTTTTTAACTCATTCATCTCTGCCAGTCCTGCTCTGTGCGTGTCCCCTGCTCCTTGTCCTTGCACGGGAGACAAATGGAGGACAAGGACAAGGACAAGATACACACAACATTTATTCATACAGAAGACGGAGAACGATTTACCCGGTACATTCTTAAGCGTAAACACTCATTTCAACTGTGGCCATGTGTGCATGTGTGTGTGTGTGTGAGAGGTATATGAGGAAGGAACATGAAGGGATAAAAACATGTCTTATTCTGGGTCACAGCTGCTGAGATGAAAACACACACACATACACACACGAGCACACACACTTGTAGCCTTCTGCTTAGCCCTAATTCCCAATAGACCTGCGCACACACCCAGTGTCTACTTTACAAGTCCCCTGAGAGTCCTGTCACACTGGGGGATATAGAGTATTGAACAAGGATGTACATGGAAAACACACATGAATAGAAACAATAGATCGGCCTTCAAGCTTTTATTCTCCGATTGATACGACATGAACATTTCTACTCTGATTTATGGGTCAAGTCCACAGAGAAAAAGACTCAAAAAAGACACGCACATTTAATTTCAGCGTGAAGTAATGACGTTATTCATTACGGACAAAAACAGAAGGGTCTTATTTATCTTAATAAAATCGTGTGGGCTCATCACATACAGGCAGATCTGAGTATTTTATACTTTTTTTGTGTCATTTATTTAGAGCTCAGATTACTTCAGCGGCTAAAGCAAATCTGTTTAAATGCTGGAATAATGCTGCATTAGAAAGGCAGGTAACTTAGAATTAGCAGGAAGACGGGGTGTGTAATTAAACGAGTCATTTACAATCCAATGCATAATTCAAGCACATGAGAAAAGAATGAACTGGCTGTAACTCGTAGCTCGCTCTCCGAACAGCACCTACATGGCAATTACGGATGAGAGATAGGTGTGTGTGTGTGTGTGTGTTTGTGCTTCTCTGCCTGTGTGTGTACATCCACTAAGTTAATGGCTGTGTAGACGCAGCAGTCTAAATGTGTTCATCTGTAACATTTTATGCTGGTTCACTTCACTCAGCCACTGTCACGCAGCACACACACACACTAGCACACACACACATGGGCTCATGAAGCAGTAAGGGTAGGAGGGAGAGAGAACGTGATCTGCCAGCACGAGTCCAGTTTCCACAGCAGGTACTTTCCCCAAAACTCTGGAACTTTTTCAAGAATTCAGGGAATTTTTCCACTTCGAGATTGTTCATTGGCTGCGGTGCCGTCCTAAATATAAAAAGGTAATGGCCTACAAATACTTGAGCCAAGACTAAATTCATGTGGATCTCACACACTGGTCATTTAGTATTAGTATGGACAACCAGCTGACTGGACCAAGTGATGCACTGATGACAAGAACATGAAAAAGTCTCAATTCGGCTGGGACAGGAGTAACTGGAATATAAATATTTAAAACAAACCTCAATAATAGCAATAATTGTACTTTAAATTGTATTTTTGCATTGGTGGAATAGTGTTTAACTGACTGTGGAAAATAAGGAGGATTTTCCAATTAGACATCCAATTACCCATTAAGTTCCATTAACGCACACGGAAGACTAAACCTTATTCAAGTTTGCATTGTGGGGAGATGCAGAAACTCATGTGTGTCTCAATATAAAGCAATTAACTATTTAAGCCTGCAGAGCCTGATAGAATCAACTCCAATATATGGAAATCCTACTACAACTTAACAGGAAGCAGGAGCCTTTGTTAAGGAAAACACGTTCAATAATAAAGGCTGCACACTGTTACATCCAAACGTTCACTGTTGCATTATTTCCTGAGCTATAAATCCAAAAATCATGTTTAGGAAGACAGATCCATCTTGTAAATAGCAACAAGACAACAGCAATGAAATTGAAAAGATAATTATTTTCCCTTCGTTGTCAGGAAAAGTTAATTTAATCAGCTATTTGTGCAGTTATTCAAGACTGTCACCTACACAGACTTTAATCCTCATTCGGTGCAAACATATGGCTGTACACTAATAAAGGATTGAATGGTGCTCAGCTATGGAATTCAACTATCAGCATTGTGAATATATTTTGTGTTTGTCAAAACCTTCATTGGTAATTGAAATGTATAAATTGCTTCTTTTCAGCATGTTTATCAGCTAGTTATACTTCATTAATTGAAAAGAGGGGGATCAGTATTGGATGTTCACTTATCTCCCCCTTGTGGTTATTTACTGCTACTACATCTCAGTCACAGTTCAGTTCAGTTTCTAAGAGAAAGTCCTCTTTGAGATGTGCTATTCCAAAGGTTTTGAACAACATCTACAAACAGAGACAATTGTTGATACACAAATAAATACAAATATATGGACAGAAAGAAAAGTTCAACAATCAACATTAAAAAGTGTAAGAAATGGATTACTTGGAATGCATTTCGCCGTAATCAAGCAGTAGGTTTTCTTTTACTAATATGTTTTCAGGATTTTATATTTTTTATTATTATCTTTATTATATTTTACAATAAAACAAAGACACAATAGGCATAAAACACCCAGTACATTGCACAAAATAGGCCTAGAAGAAATAATAGAAATGCTTTTTTAATGCTTCAAATACAGGAGGAAATTTATTAAATCAATTTGTGTAAATAATATTTGCCAGCAAAGTGTCACTGTTTACAAGATATTCAACAAGATAATAATGAAATACGGTCGACGTTAGGCCCAGTTCCAATTCGTGGTTGAGACCTCTGGGAGACAATACGTAGGCTAATTGTGAGAAACTTTCATTAAATTACAGCAGACTTCTTCAAATAATAAGTACTCTTGTGCTAGTCCAAAAGTCAAGAACAATTTAATTGCACCACTGTTAAGTGTGAAGGCATACTATCGTTTAGTCCGTAATGTAGTAGTGAATACTTTTGGGATTGGAACGTGGCCATGATTCGGTCCGTTGCGTCCCACCAAAACAGGAAGTTTTCTGAGTTGACAGGCTAACTAACTAGCCTGCAGGGTACATACGCATTTGTTATTTATTTTTCAACAAGTGTTAGAATCGTGTGGACTATCTGTCAGTGCCACAGACGACAAACGATAGCTCTGCAGTAATCGTGAGTACATGTGTCCCTCGGCTTCTGTTCGTGGGATGTTACTTGAACGTGCATTCTGTTAGTGAGTCTGAAGATTAGCCGACTAGCTAGCTGATAAGCTAACGTTAGCTTGGTCACGAACCACATTAATATCTAACAGGGTGTTGTTTCTGCATGTTTAGCTACAGTAAGCTTTGGGTTACAGTGTTGTCTGTAGTGCCTTGGGTGAACGTGTTGTGTTTTGCCATCTATCTAGCTAACTAGACAGAGACCGTAACATGAAGTTATGGAGGAGCGAAAGCTAAAGAGAAAGAGTCCCAAAATCTCCACCAGCACAGCGGCTCCGACCGGTGGCTCTGGCCGGAAGAGCAGCGCTACCTCCGGGGGACGGCACGGAGGCTCCAGCCATAACGCGGGGACACACTCCAGCCAAAAGAGCAAAAATAGGAGGTAGAAAATATGCAAATACGATTATTCATATTTGTGTCTTCCTCAGATGAAAGTATGTGAGGATGCTAGTCGGTTCTGATCTGTTACACGAACTATAATCACTCCTATTTTTGTTGCTTCTGTCTTTCTCCAGGGGGGTTAGAGACAAACCCAAGCATCATCTGGGTGTGGCTGGTAAATCTATTCAGAAGCAGGGCCAGGCAGCACCTATTATCCAGCACTCCTTTCTGACTGATGTTTCAGACGTACAGGAGATGGAGAACGGCCTGCTCAGTCTCCTCAACGATTTCCACTCAGGGAAACTACAAGCATTTGGTAATTTGGACTTCAGGGGGATCCGTCACACATTGTCCCACTTGTGTCTTAAGATAAAAACAAGATGTCACCTTTAACACCTGATAATGTGTGGTTGTTAAATTAAATAAGTATCCCCTCTCCGTGCCAGGCAACGAGTGCTCCATTGGCCAGATGGAGCATGTGAGAGAGATGCAGGAGAAGCTGGCACGCTTGCACTTTGACCTCTACGGCGAGGCGGACGAAATGCCAGAGGACCAGAAGAAAGTGGCCTCCGACACCAACATGGACAAATTACTTTTAAATGTAAGACTGTAATAGCATCACCTGTCAAATGTTCTGAATCAGTCCTCACTATATTTCTTTACTTATGTTTGAGTAATATCATTCTACTAGGACACCATTGAGCTCGTTGTGCTGTTGCATGTGCTTCATGTCGTCCTGGATAAAGCTGTTCATTGATGTGGTGCAACTACTCTACATCCCAGCAAGGATTTAGCTGCTTACTCCCTCCTAAGTGTTAAACTCTTAGAGAGTTTAGTTAGCTGCTTGTTGAAAGGGATCAAATCTAGAAGGTGTTTTTATACACAAACTGCTGCCATGCTGACGGGATCTAAATGTTCTTTTTCTCCCCAGCTTGAGGAGCTGAGTTCTTCGATGTATCCTTTTGATTATAACAGTCACCAGTCTTTAAAGTGAAAGACCCTCTTTGTGTTTCTCATCACTCCAGCACTGATATTGTTAAACGCTTCAGATCTTCGGCTGTGTTTTTTCCTTTACTCTGCTTCTCCAGTCAAAAGCTGAATCTAGCCGACTCCCAAGAGATCCCGAGGACGGCCAGTATGTGATTTTTCTCTTCTCAAACCCCATCTGACCTGGACCCACGCCACCCGGAGGCATAAGGTGGAGTTGAAGCAAGCTCGAGGCATTACTTCTCTTAAGTATTGTGGCAGAAATGGCAGCAAAGCGGTTCACCAGCGTTCTCTGTACAGCGACATGGATGTATTGTAAGATGTCACAACAGGGATGCACTAACAGCCTTTATAGTAGAAAATAGTTTGAATCAAGACAACAATAGTTAACTTCCCCACCTCTTCTGGTAAATCAGATAGTGTATTGTCTTCTCTCTTATAGTCATATCGGGGGAGGGTTAAGATCTATGAGATCCTAAGTTACTATCTGACCTACAGTACTTTATATACTGGCGTTAGTGCATCCCTGTCATGACCAGTTTGAAGTCCAGTTGTAGCCAGTTCATTCCTTTCCACACAATTTAGATTTACAATACATTTGCTATGATATTAATCTAAAACAATCACCTTGTTTTCTCCAACAGTTGATTAATTCCTTGAAAGGATCTTCAGCTTTGTTAAAAGTGAACTGACTGCAAACTTCAGATATAATATATATATATATAAACTCACTCTGTTGCACTTTGCCTTCTCTTTGTCACAGGTCAGTGTAACTGCAACGTCACAAACTAAAGACCCACAGATTAATTTATCAATATAAATACAGAAAAGTTTCCTTATTAAGTTACGTTCTACTTAAATTATTCAATCTTAAAATACGTTATAAACGCACAGTAGAGTGTGAACATGGAAACAGCTGTGTATGTTATGAGTGACCCCAGTTTGTGATCTTTGCATATGATTTCTTGCTACATGCGAGTGGCCTGATCTCACCTCCAACACCTCGTTCAGTGTCGATTATGTTTGCACGTATCCATGCAACATGCAAAACACAATTATCACTGGTGTGTTGGTTTGACGCTGGGAAATACTGAATTATCCAAATGTTGACATCACAACCATGCCTTAATGTTTTTAATTTAATCATCTTTGCCTTATTGGTTCTTAATTGTTTAATTTACTTGCATAGAACGGGTTTGGATTCTGTGTTTTAAGAATCATTTGATGCTGCTTTGATTGTAAATCCTATTTTATTTTAACCAGTGTTGTGTGTGTGTGTGTGTGGGGGGGGGGGGGGGCGAGATTATTATGAAGTGTTTTAACTGTTTGGTGGTTTTATTTTTATTGACCTAATAAATGTGTTGTCTGAATCTCCAGGTGCATAACTTTTAAATGTGTGTGTACGTTCTCTTCCTGTACTGCGGTTAGTAAGATTGTAACAGAGCTTGTATTGTTTCTGCTTTTTCTGTCCATTTAATATCCACATTGTCCTCAAAGTATTCCTGTCGTATGAGCAGTAGGGGGTGTGTGAAACATGCGAATGAATACATTGATTAATTAATCACATCATTATAGATATACATTTGGAAAGTGTATCTTGTGGACCAATATGATTGTATACAGTAATCTTATTCCTTCCATATTAAAAAAAGAAATCCATAAAGGAATGATCAAAGAAGTTGTACAACATAAAGTGACAGTGTGATTGACTTTTCTTTATGCTGACAGCCTGCTGTTTGCTGTATGATCTTATGACTTATTCACGTGCAGGAGGCTGCGCGGTGTGAAGGAATGTGCGCATCCTTTTGTTGACGCGTCTCTAAGGTAACTGGGAGCAGCGCGGCGCAGTGGCAGCCTGCTATTCAAGCCTTTTCTTTTTACACTGAGAAATCTGACATTGAATAGGAGTCGAGGCGTTTTCTCGCAGCGGGTCATCCTGTGTGAGAACATGGAGACGGACATGAAGTCTCTCCCTCACTCGGTGAAGCGGTGGCAGCTCCGCGGGACGGACTACGACCCGCAGCAGGCCAGCAGCCTCCGCTTCAGCTCCTGGACTCCCCTGAACAACAAGAGGAGCAACCTGCAGGTCAGACCCGCAGAAAAAAGCGATACACTTCCAGATTTATTTTTATTTATAGCCACCAGATGGCAGGAATGACCAAATTATTCTAGTATGGAGCATATGTGAGTTATCAATGATGACATAAAGTAAACACTCAGTTTAGGTAATTAGCCAGTTAACCTGATTTGGAACAGGTGCGCTCACTGGCGGAAAGTCCCCACTTTGTGCTTCCAGTGCGACTGCGCACACAAGAAAAAGTTAAATTACTCTAAGGTACATGCATTCTTTCATATTGTAGCTAGCTTATCTGTTAAGTGTAATTTTTTCAAAAGTAAGCATATTTGTTTGACATGCATACAGTATTACAGTTGAGTAATAAGGGTCAAATAAAAAATGTGTTTTAAAGAAAAACCTTGTCCATTTTTTTTCCATGTACATTGCAACTTATTGTAGTGGGTAGGAAAAGGTTTCACATACATTAAGAGCTTTTGTCCTTCTTGAAACTAAGAGATTGAATCCCATAATCACTTTACCATTTGAGTATTATAGCTCAATATATAATAATAACTATTGTTATTTCAGATGATATACATATATCTATATGATAATAACTTTTGCTGTTTAAAAGTGCACCTTCAGTCTTTTTGTTTTCCTGACTGTTTGAATACAGTGCATCCATGTTTCAGTATGTCCACCGGCCTTATGTACTTCTGTCTTTAAATCCCACTGCATATAGTAAAAACAACGCATGGCGGTTTCCTGAAGGACAGACGGTAATAATAGCACAGTGTGTCCTGGAGACGAAGAAAAAAGTAACACAAATAGGCAGTACTCCAAGGATTTTGAGGACATTAATCGGCCCCATTAGACCAATGTTTTCACCCGATAATCACACCATCCATCTGATTCGTTGTTCTCTTTATTCCTGCTTTTCATCAGTGAGTTGGAAAGCAGTTTTGTAGCTTTTGGCAGCGCAGTCAGACTCTTATGCAATGAGGTGCACCTTCACCTTTCGTTCTTCACTGACTGTATAAAGTGTGTTTTCCCCCACTTCCTGCCAGTTATTCGAGGAGAGGATGAACCTTGTGCTCCACTGGTTTGACCTGTGGACTGACAGACAGAGGAAACACCTGCTGTATTCTCTGTTCACACACTGCACCAAGTCACAGCTCAAGTAAGGCCTTTCTCTGCCCCTTTATTGTGTATTAGCTCATTTTCATAGCCCATCACTATCAATCTAAGACAACCTACGTCCTGCACTATCAACCTGTGCTGAGGCTTTCTGTGCTTTCTTTTAAAAAAGACGAGAGTTTTGCTAGTTCATTGCCAAAAGTATTCACACATAATATCAAACAGGATCACAAGTCATGTCAGTCAACATGGCTATTAACTTTAGCTGCTACCAGCCAAACTATCCTGCAAAGCAAACTATGCCTATATTCCTCAAATGCAATTAAGTGTGTATTTACATTTACATTTAATTTTCACGTTTAAAAAAAGAAAGAAGGTATTGATGCTTTGTGCTTTGTTGTAGAAACGTTTTTTTTTACTCTTTAAATAAAAACCTCGACCATGTGAGCAGGTGCTGCAGGGATTTGCTGATGGAGACACTTCCTGTGACTCAGGTGGACTTCACGGCGGTGCTGCCACGCTTCCTGTCCTTGTATGTGATGTCATTTCTGTCCCCTCGTGACCTCTGCTCTGCTGCCCAGGTCAGCTGGCACTGGAGGCTCCTTGCTGAGCAGGTGAGAGGCCCAGAAGAGAGAGATGATCGTTTTTACTACAGTTTTTAATTGTTAAGACATTTTCTTTTCTGCGTTCCCTCCGTCTCTTTCTGCCCAGGACTGTCTGTGGGCAGAACGGTGCAGCACGAGAGGCTGGTTCCTTCCCTACACTCCAGCAGAGAAAGAATCTGGAGCGTGGAAGAACCACTACGTGTCCTGTGTCGCTACCATGGACAGGCTCACTCCCCGGGAGGCAGCCGAGCAGTACGGGACCCTCAACCAACAAAGCCTGGGGAGGACGGAGGAGGAGGAAGAGAGGAGGAAGGAGAGGAGGATCAGGCAGGTGATCAGAGACAAACTACAGGAGGAGAAGAGTGAGTAGACGAAAGAAATCAAAATAAACAACATGGTGTCAAATAGATTTTTTAAGAGATTATTATTTTACTTTTAGTTTCTTATTTGTTTCTCTGTGCCTTTACATCAATGTGCTTCTGTGTTAAAATCAAGGTCCTTCCTCTGCCCTCTACACTATATACAGTGTCAAGTAGCTTATGAAATATCCCTTAAAAAGACACATTGTCCTGATCACAACAGATGTACTGTATCCTGGTCTGCTAGGCAGAAATGGCTTCAGTTATCTCAGAGTACCTAGAGACCAGTGCTAATATCTGTCATATTCGCAGGACATTCTATGAGAACCAGGAGAGTCTGGGGCAGCTACACAAAGCCAGAAGGAGCCAGAGGTGGAAGTACGCAGACAGGAAGGCCCAGCTCTGCAATAACATTCAGCTCTTGGCCTTCTCTCTCCTGGCCTCCGAGGACTGTCGGGTCCCCCAGCGTCTGTCTTAGCCTGGACAGAGAACAGCCCATGACTGCAGCTCAGAGCTTGGAGAGAGTCCAGACCTCTGGTCCTCGCAGGTGACTGTCTACACATCGACTGTAGCGTGTCACTCATCCTCAATGTTATCTGCCTTTTGAGTCGATTTCTCCAAATTTGGTACAAACGTCCACTTGGACTCAAGGATGAACGGGTAGAAGATCACAGATCACACTTCACATGTGAATTTTTAGGCCATAACTCAAGGATTCATCTGCTACTTCACACACATTTCTAATAGGATATAATGATGGCATGTTGGACAGACATGGATATAAACAGCAGCTTAGCTGGTTGGTGGAGTCACACAACCGCAAGGCGGTAATTCTAGTTTTATTAATATGCCATTTTATGTACTGACGCTGGGATGTGAACGCTATCCAAACCTCATCTTCTCTTTCAGTGAAAGACTGAACAGAGCCAGTGGAGCGCTGTCCTTCTTCACCAGCAGACCTGCAGTGCCACACACGGCCCCTCCCATCCATCGGACCACTCCTGCCCTCCTGCTGCTGATCTCCAACAGAATTCCTGCCTATGAGGTAAAATAAAGGACGAGTACTCTGTGTGAGCAGCGATGACGCGTGTAAAGAGGAAAAGACACAGTGGGAAGATGAACCGCTCATACTTCTCTGCTCTTTTTCTTTCTCTGTGTGCTTCATGTAGCTGCTGCTGAGTGGTGTGAAGGCAGGAGTGATCGTGGTGCTGTACGACCACAGAGGGACACTCTCGGCTCTCTTAACCCAGGTGGACAGCGCTATCACTGGGCAGAGAGTTAAGAGACTGGGCCTACTAGCTCCAGGAGGAACTGAAGAAATCCGTCTGCTTCACAGTGAGAATGAATAATCCTGTGTTTCTTAATGTGTGGAGACACTGCCAGGGTTAGTTCCAGTGCAACTTTATCTCTCAGGATACTGTGAAGTACATCTCCTAAAACTAAAATTACACTTAGTCCCTGGCTATCCTGCTCCCTTAGCTAGGAGTTGCCCCAAAAGTAATTATCATAAATCTAACTTTGGTTTTACACTACTCGTGACTCACCATAGACTCGATCAGTGAGCCCTGGGGTACAATTCCTAACTGTTAGAACATACAAAGGTTCCGCACACTGAGAAAATGTACTTAGACATTTTAAACTGGATTGGTTAAAGTTGAAATTGCATGTTGTTCAGTTTTAAACAGTTAAGAATCTTAGACTCTGAAATGTTGACATATCTCCTTTTCAGTTATTTTTCTTTTAATTTTACAAATCTACTTTTTCCTTCAGGTCGAAGCCTGTCAGAGAGGACTCTACTGAACCCTGACCACAGAGAATTCTGGGAAAAACTATGTGGCTGGGTCGTACCAAGTGAGGAAAGAGGGGGGATTGACATCTTCTCCCCGCTGGCTGCATCTGGTAGGTAGACCCAGATGTGAGGACACGCACACTTCTCTCTGCATTTGTCTCACTAGCTTCCATTCTCCCTCTCCCTCTCCCTCTCCCTCTCTCTCTCTCTCTCCCTCTCTCTCTCCCTCTCCCTCTCTCTCTCTCTCTCTCTCTCTCCCTCTCTCTCTCCCTCTCCTCTCCCTCTCCCTCTCCTCTCTCTCTCTCTCTCTCTCTCTCCCTCTCTCTCTCCCTCTCCCTCTCCCTCTCCCTCTCCCTCTCCCTCTCCCTCAGCATCAGGAGCGGCTCTCATCCACACTCTCTCTACTCTGACTGGTCTGGAGGTTCGGACACCTATGGGTCTTGCCACCGGATGTTTCCAGAGTAGTGAGTCACCCATGCACAAGACTGAATTAGAAATTTAAACTGAATTTTCTTTTTCAAGAGCTCCAAGTTGAAGTACATGCTCTTTGGGAGCTGTAGTATTAAACCGCACCTGCTGTTGCTACACAACCAAATCAGCCAGGACTGAAATCTTTAGGGTTACACCTTGTTGAGTCTACTACAGGCCCCACCACCAAGTGTAAAAGGACTGTGAGGCTTCATGTTGAAGCCACAAGCAATATATATATTTTTTGTTTTACCTCCCAGTCCTGAGTGAGTGGTCCCACAGCAGTGTGTGCACCGGACTCTCAAACCAACCAGCAGCAGCCCCCGCACTGCAGTTTGTGTGTGAGAGCGTACTGCAGGGCTGGTGCAGACAGGCTCAGTGGATGGACGAGGCTGTGGAGGAGATGAGGGACTGCCTGGGGACACAGCTGCAGCGGGTCAGCCTCCAGGCCAGGGGCCGGGCTCTGGGTGGGTTCTGCACACACACACATACAGCTGGAGCAATGGCACGTTTAAACAGATGCCTGCACGCTCTGTGTCCTGTAGATGTTCTGAAGAATCTATTCATATATGTCTAGGTCATTTTCTATGGGAGAAAATCTGCCTTGAGGAGCTTTGTGTGTCCAACGATGTAAATGAGGCTCTGACTGAGGGGCTCACTGCTCTCACAAGACAGAGAGAGGTGGGAATAATACACACGTCATTCAAACTTCCATCAGTATAACAGCCCATCCAAGTGTGTGTGTGTGTGTGTGTGTGTGTGTGTGTGTGTGTGTGTGTGTGTGTGTGTGTGTGTGTGTGTGTGTGTGTGTGTGTGTGTGTGTGTGTGTGTGTGTGTCTTTTATTTCTTCAGATCAGACCTCTGGAGTTTCTTGCTGTTTTCCTGACAAGATGGAGTAAGGGGAAGGAGGGAGAAGAGGGGAGTGGAGGGGAAAAGTGGCGCAAAGGAGCAGAGGATTTCTCTTTAGCACCACACAGCCTGATACCTGAGCTACCACAGGTGTGTGTGTGTGTGTGTGTGTGTGTGTGTGTGTGGGTGTGCTTTCAACTTATCCATTCAGAGAAGGATGAAGGAGCACACTTCATCTCTCTCTCTCTCTCTCTCTCTCTCTCTCTCTCTCTCTCTCTCTCTCTCTCTCTCTCTGTGTTTAGACGGCGTTAGATTGGAGAGGTGCAGCTGCCAGAGAGCTCCACTACAGCGAGTGTCTTTATCTGGGGAGACTGGCTGCTGTGCTGAAGGTACGCCTTGATCATTAAAGATAATGATAATTAAACTGTCTTT
The DNA here is from genome assembly GCF_900634415.1 of Cottoperca gobio. NCBI lineage: Eukaryota > Metazoa > Chordata > Actinopteri > Perciformes > Bovichtidae > Cottoperca > Cottoperca gobio. The sequence goes on along the minus strand of NC_041356.1, from coordinate 4,787,257 downwards.
GATTCAGGAAATTAAGTGACACCATCACATGTTAAGTTGCTGAGATGCCATTGTTTCAGGGGAAGTCCCACTCGACATGAAATCTAATCAGACTTAGAAATATTTCCTCTGAAACTGAATGAAGTCCAGAAAACAGCCACCGACAATTAAGAGGAACTGGGCCCTTGAGCAAACTATGGGGCGTTTAGATAATACCTTTTTGAACTAGGTGTTTTCAGAGCAACCACCAACCGAGCGAGTGTTGTGTACGTCCATTTAGATGCAGAAAGGTTTCATGTTGATCTGTCGATATTAGAATAGCAAAGTGCACACCTGATGCCTGCCCTTCCTTTGTGCTGAAGGTGTACCAGGAGCCTCTTACAGCAGCTCTCAACTCCAACAGAGCCATCCTCAGCTACGCAGACATCCACATTGTCCTCAGCCCCGTCACACAGATACTGGAGCTCAACAGGTTCACACACACACACACACACACACACACACACACACACGCACACGCACACATTATCCTGTCTTGTTTGCTCCCTCTGTGTGGCCATGCCCTGATGGATGTGCATGTGTCTGCTGCAGGGTGTTCCAGGTAGAGTTAGAGGTCAGGCTGCAGCAGTGGGGTGCAGAGCAGTGTGTTGGAGATGTGTTTGTAAAGCTGTGCTCAAAACTCAGAGTCTACACCAACTACCTCAACAACTACACCACCGCCCTCCGCACCATCGACAAGGTGCAGTCAAACAATGTGCTCGTGCCACGAGGCCCCTCAGGCTCGTTAGCTAAACTTGTTCTAGAGTGTATGAAAGCATTAGTCTCTGTCTGAACTGTTTATGCAGAAAAGCTATAAAGTGTAATTTAATCAACAGCCAGGTTTAATGTATACAAACGGTGTGTGTGTGTCAGTGCAGGGAGACGAAGCCTCCTTTTCGGGCTTTCCTGAAGAGAGCAGACAGAACTCTTCCGACCCACATGCTGAGGTAACGACACACATACACACGCTTGTATGTCTTTTATTTATTTCCAGGGCAATTATTAACCAAACCTTACCAAAACACTATTAATTAGTGTTGACAGACATTTCTTTTTGTGAAGCCTGCAGGAGCTGCTGCTGTGTCCAGTGTGGAGGATCCAGGAGTATGTGACTCTGCTTCAAGCTCTGTCTCTACACACACACACCTCTCACCCTGACCACACACACCTCTCCTCTGCCCTCAACACCCTGCTGGCATTCAGAGATTTCATACAAAAGGTGAACCGCTCACACAGACTCTTATTTAAAGTGTGAAATCATTCCTGTGCTCAGTGCCGTGACCGCACAGATGTTTCTTCTGTCTCAGTTGAAGCGTAACTCGGAGAGAGACGGACTGATGGAGGAAACGCAGCAGATGATCAAAGGCTGTCCGGTAAAACACAGCTTCCTAGTATTTTAGCTGGAGTTTGTGCACAGTTGCAGATAAATGATTATACTATATGTAGAGGGTTACATCATTAGAAGCAGGTACCGCCTACAAAACAACATACAAAATGTTGCAGTATTTTAATATGAATGTTTTGTGTGTGTAGAACCTCAGTGAAGGAAACAGGCAGCTGATAATAACTCAGCATGCTGCTTTGCTCAGGAGCCCCGATGAACAGATTCCTGACTCGCTCAGGTAACAGCTCACGTTGATCCGGTCTGGTGATTTCTCTTTATATCTAGAAAAGTTTTTTTACTTAGCACATCTGTAATAAATCAACCTTTTGACTATCTGTGCCTGCATCATCAGGACCTATGAGCAGGTGTCTGATGTGGGCCTGTTCCTGTTTAACGACGCTTTGGTGTTGACTCGGCGAAATGTGCATCACACACCTTTCGCGCTGACTCACCAGAGCACACACACTTTCCTGGCCTCTGTGGCTCTCAGCAGCCTGGCCGTCAGAGAGATCACACACTCACGCTGTGAGTTTTTAATCACATACAGGACACAATATATGCACAATGTTGACACAACTTTGAGGATTTTGAGTGATATCTGATTATTAAAGCTTTTGGTCTTTTTGATGGAATATTAATGTCTTCCTCTTTAGATGTGTGTCACGCCTTTGTCCTGGAGGGTCCTTGTCGTTCCTGGGTTTGTGCCACAGACAGAGGTGAGGAGAGAGAGCACTTCCTGTCTGTGCTGCGTTCAGCCATAAGCTCTGCTCTGACGGGACTTCAGTGACGACTCACGGGCAAGACAAGAGGAGGTTTGAACTCCACTGTCAGCCTTTTTATATATTACATGTTTTATTTAGGAAAGTATTTTCTCACATTTTGCACAATCCTGCTTTTCATTGGACGTAAGGTGCAACACATTGCAGTACATGTATTTACACACATACACATGTTCTGATACTGCATGCGTTGCTCACTGAAACACAGTGTTGACCTCTACGGATTGTAAAAAACTTTACACATGCATATTTTGAATAACCTGAAGGAAATACTTTTGAAAAAGCAACATATTTTGTGTTGTGCGGTGAACGCTCGATGCGTACTTGCTATAAATTGAGAATATTGTGAGTTTTACGTTAATTGCAATCGCACGTTACTTTTAATGTGCCGACCAAACATACAAGTAAACATTACTGGATGTATACACGAGCGTCTCCAGACTTTGTGACATCGTGAGGCTTGTGTTCCTTTTGACATTAAACCAGTAATATTAGCGAAACAATCCTAGCATCACAAGTAGCATCTGATCTTCATATATCTTAAAGTCATCACTTGTCATTTTATCTTACAAGTATCATATTTGTTGTTTATTGTCTCTTCACCACTTATATTTCCAAATAAGTGACAAACGTTAATAAAGCTAAATGTTACAATGCTATCTTTTCAACTTTATTTTTGATCAATATATACAGTATCACGGTATCAGCATGATTTTTCATATCAGATCAGAGACGTTTCTCTTGTTCCAGGTATAAAAAGTCTTTATTGATAACCAAAAATAACACAAATGTCACATTGTAGACATGACCACTATGAAGGAGCTGCGTTACAACACATCACTTATACACGTATGTACATTATTGCCACTTGTTTACAAAATGTCCACGTGTTCCATCCCTAGAAATGGATAAATGGCTCAACAGGTAAAGTTCTGAAAGATCGATACAAACGCTGACGATACAAAGAAACATTACTTCTCATTGAACAACATAACATGTAACATACTTAACGCTCTAGTATTACACTTCAGTTTCATTTATTTTGATCACACACATCTTCACACAAATCTGTGACGTAGGAACTACTTTCTAAAATGTTTTGTCGCTTTATTTACAGCTAACACAGAGTGCACACAGTGGACATGTTGACACGTGTGTTTTCAGAGCACCACAGATGAGGATTAGAGATGGAGGAGCTGCTTTATTCTTTTAAGATTGAAAAACAATATTAGAATTTGACTTATAGTTATCTATTACAATCACTAGAGAGACTTTATGCAAAACACTGAGTTATTCTAAACTTTCAGATATTCAGTTTAATATCTAGAGTAACTATGAGGATGATTTGAGCATCGGTGACATCACAGCCTGCGGTTGACCAGGTTTGGGTTGTTGATGTGTGCTGCATCCGTGTGTGTGTGCTGCTCCTTCCCCGCGGCTTGCTCTGTGTGCGGCGCCTGCGGACTCTTGCTCTGCAGCTCCAGGTTTGGTGCCGGGCTGTTTGTCCCTTTCTGGGGGCCGTAGCCCTTCGGTTTGGGGATCCTTGTCGGTCCCGGTCGTCGGAATGCTTCTAAAGGTATCTGTGGAAAGACAGACAAACGATGAGGTCAAGTCGCACACAGAGAGGTAACACTGTGCTGTGACTCGCAGCAGGGAAAGTGAAGAAGTGGGGGGGGGGGGGGAGCAGAGGTAGCAGAGGTAGCAGAGGTAGGTTTGCTCCACAGAATGAATTGTTTTCAGTATCTCAGTAAAGATCTGATGCAATACTGATAATGACCACTAGATGATATCAAATCATACATTATGGACGGCAGATGACCTCAGTGCCAAACTTATACTGCACGACTGCTGCACTTCTCTTTGTAATTAGACATTGTAACTATGAAACTGTAATTCATATTGTTCTATTGTATTGTTCAGTCTAATTGTAAATTGTAAATAATGTCAATAAGTGAAAAGGCTACCACTATGGAAATATTATAATTATTACTATTATTGTTTTTCTTTTGTACATCTAACCGTGTGTTAAAAAAAACTTTTTTTATTAAGGTGCAGCAATTACTTAATTTAATTAAATAAACCATCAAAAGAAAATTAACCGGCAACTATTTTGATAATATAATAAATTATTTCGGTGCATTTTTCCTCTATTTTCTGACATTTTATAGACAAAAGGATTTTTCCCTTCATCGAGAAAAAAGTCTGAATATGAATCAATAATAAAAATAATCGTTAGTTTCAGCCCTAGAAATATTCTTATTTTATTTACCATATCCTGTATGAAATACTCTAAATGGAAGAGAGTTATGGCTTGCCGATAAAAATATTTTAATACTATAAAATACAATATAGTCCCAGTTTCTCCCTTCATTAATAACCGTGTGAGTTTGTTGCTTTGAAACCAGTGTTTGTCTGCAAACAAGAAAAGGATATAATATGGGAAACATCACATTTCTCAGATTCTTAAACAACTTACTCCACACTTACTGCAGAATCACATTTCAATCAGCGTGTTTACATGTGCAGCGAGGCAGTATCACTCTGGATCTGTCCTCATACAGTAGAAACTACATCCTGTTTACCGTGATAAGAAGTTTCCACATTTACAAGTGACCTCAGAGATGTTAAATGTTTCTTCAAATATTGTGTTTCTATATGTCTAAATTAGCTCTATAAATCACACATCTTTAAACTCATCCAGATGGATGAAGTCAAATGTGTCTCTGCTCCTGAGACTAAATGACTCAGCAGGCAATTATTTTCTTCAAAGTTATCGTGGGATCTAATTGCCACGTAATATAATTTTCAATCACATTGTCACAGCTTGGTTTTTCCTTTTCCTCAGCACCTCCCTTTTTGCAAAAGTTAATTGCATTTTGCAAAAATGTGCTGATAAGATGCCCTCATACACCACCTCAAATAACCAAATTGAACTAATATTCCTGCAGCATGTCAATATCTGTATGCCAAATGCATGTTTTTGTAACAAAAAAAAGCATTTTGCAACAGAGACAAAGAGCTCCCACTCTGACAGAATGTGTCATGGAGAAACTTTCCAGTATTTCCGAGAGTTTCATCACACCACTCGCGCTGTATTCCCAAGCAACACACCAAACGACCCGCTTGAGAAAAGCACTTGGATATGTTCATGTGCTGCTTGAGGTTTTGAGAATTAACAAAAAACCTGCAGTGAACTATATCCTTAAATATTCATGCGGAGTATACATTTCAGAATAAGTAGAGCCTGTGCTCCAACAAAGCTAATGGGCCAGAACTTGTGCACGGGGCTCCACGTCATGGGAGTGTTGTTGATTTAACATGGAGAGAGGCCTTAATGTGCGGCTTTGTGTGCTCGTATATCAGCTCTGCAGCAGGAGTTCAACTAAGTACTTCCTCTGCAATACCGGCCCGGCTGTTTCCACGGCGACCAAACACGAGGTTTGTTTTGGTGCTTGTGTTGCGGTGGGAGAGAGAGAGGCTCCTCTCACAGTGTCTGCCCTCTCACTCACACGCACTGGGAAGCCTTTTGTTTAGAGAGCGGGCCCCATGCCGCTGTTTATTGTCCGGCCCTGCTTTTATTGTGCCCGTGGGTCAAGGTGAGCAAATTCCTGCGGGTTCATTATCAGAGTGAGGAAATCCGCTCTCGCCTGCAGTGTGATACACACCTCGCCTTTCTGCCACGCAGTGTTGTAATTAGACTTTTAAATTGTTAAAAAATTACATTTTTTTCACCCCCCCAGTATCGCTGTGAGTTCAGTGTGATGGCAACAGAAGCATCGCTGTAGGCTTTGGCTTCCAGCGTGACACTTGATACTCATTCTATCAGTCTGGCAGGGAAACCATTCGCAGATCTGTCCTTCTTGGCCGAACCAGACGTGTACAGTTTATGAATCGAGTCAGTCTAAAGTGAGTCAGGGGGTAATTGAGGTCGCAGACAGTAATCCCAGCTGCTGGATGCGTTCTCATATACTAGTGGTCTAATGAATAGCATCTTGTTTAGCCCCTGCATCACTTCATTGTGCCCAGACTGCTTTGGATCCGGTTTCTCCAGCTGCGCTGCTTCACGCTCACTCAATGTAATGCTTGATTTAATCATCTCCTCCTTGTCACACTGGTTTGTGTGTGTGTGTGTGTGTGTGTGTGTGTGTGTGTGTGTGTGTGTGTGTGTGTGTGTGTGTGTGTGTGTGGGGGTTTGGATTCAGCTCTTTCCTGCAACAGTTGTCTTGCTAAATTACGTTAAGGACTTGGTCCAAGTTTTGTAGTAGTTTGGAGAATTGAGCTCTGTTCATGACAAAGATAGCCGTCTGCTTGTTGTACATTAAAGAGTAATGTTACATCTAATTCAAGCTCTTTATTTTTGGAATGAGAGTTTAGGGACGGGGGATGGACCCTGGAGGACAAGTGACATTATTTGACTTCATGTCTTTGGACAGTTATATGTGGCTGCTTCTTCTTTGCACAGAGCCCGGGGATAATTTCATGACAGGTTTGGAGCTAGCATTGTTAGCTTCTCCACTGTGATGGCTAGACGTTGAGCTCAATTAGCACTCTGGATGAATATACAGCAATAAACACCAGCCAGTGTCTGACACACACACACACACACACACACACACACACACACACACACACACACACACACACACACACACACACACACACACACACACACTGCCCAGTTGATACAGTGCGTCTCGTATTGCTCTGCATCCACTCTTTGAAAGCCAGCTAATCATCTGAAATACTAAGATAAGGTTTGCGTGTGTAATTGTATAAAAGATACATGCACGTGTAGCACCACTACATCTATAGACTACTACTACTACTACTACTACTACTACTACTACTACTACTACTACTACATCTACTACAGACCTCTCTGTGGCTTCAGGCTATATTAATGGACACATTACATATTCATAACTTACTTTACTCGCATTATGACTTAGCTTCTTACTTTGATTGACTGCAAGAAAGTCTCTGGTTATACAACTTGGCTATTCTTCTATCTTTAAGATGTATTTTGTTCTTACATTAGCTTTGTATTGAGACATGACATATATGACAGAGAAAATCCTCCCACATCCTCCCCACTGCATCTTCTCCCACATCCCTCCCATGCCCGTCTGTCAGCCTCCATCCCCTCAGCAGCAGCATCTTCTGACCTTCAGGACAGATTTAGTTCAACAGATCGCATGTATGTGGTAGTGTTTCCACTGTGGGCACATGAAACCACATGGAGAAGAATGCATATACATGGAGGAACATTCGTAAATTGTACGGATGATTCATTTCAAAGGACATGATTCATGGGAGAAAGCAAACTAAAACAGACGTTTTGTGTTACTACACAATGAATAGCAAGCTAAGTGAGACTTTCTGCTAAAAGACCTCTGAGGTTGAACTATCAACAAATACATTAGTGTTTCTAAATCCAAGACGTATCGGGTTTTCTGAAGGGGCTTTTTGATGAAGTGTGTTTCCTGGGGTGCAACGCTCGGTGGCAGCGCTCTCAGAAATGTGCAACAACATGGGCAGTTTTTCTTCTTTCTTCCAGAAATGAAAGATCTGATTTGAAGGATTTTCCTTGTCATAATATGTCAATCCCAGATGGATATTTTTTAAAGCAACATCCAGTAGGGATTAAATGTCTTGCTCAAGGACACCTCAACGTGGTGGATGATAGCCAAGGAAGTGAAGGTATAGTCTTATTAACCAATGTATTGATCTGATGCTAATTTAGTTTTTCATTGAGGACCTTAGAAAGATCAATTTACCATCATTTGTATGTTTTTTTTAACCAACTTTAAGAAAACTTTACATGCTCAACAGTACCCATGTTTCAGGAACCTACTATTCTCACCATGTTTTAGTAATAAATGAAAGTCCAGTGGAGAAAAGGCAACTGTAATTCTACCAAATCTTTATGGAGCACCACTCTTGCGTTTTAAAGGTTTCAAGCAGAGTTTCCGTTGTATCATCTGAGAACATCGAGTTCTCATCACGCTGGTTTTCATTCTCGGTCTCTGGGTTTCTGTGCTTTGGATGTTAGAAGAAACTATGACCTCAGCCTATGATTTTAACTCAAGCAAGCGAACACATGTGAGAATCCCAGAAGTTGTTTTTTGTCTTGTAATCGGGTAAGTATGAGCACAAAGGTTTTTCAGACAAGTCTTCCACTTGGGTATTATTTAATTAGGTCTAACAAAGTCTTGACAGTCTTTATGTTCAAATCTGAGAAAGTGAATTGAAATCTTTTGATTACACGCTGCAACATGAACACATTGTATTGAAATCTTCAGTGTTAAAAAGTTACTGTGCATGCACCAAAAATCAAACATTTCATTTCAATCTGATCTAATTTTCCCCAGATTATATATATATTTTTAATTTTACACATTCAAAACATGCTGGATTTAGTGAATAAATGAAATTGGCAAGCATGGATGACAAACTATAAAACATAACACATCTTTTTGCACACTTTAATTCTCAGAAAACCAAACAACTTAATCGTAATGCAGTATGTGTAATATGAAGTATAAAAGCTGATATGATACATCAGTGTGAATAGTCTGACTACATGGCAAATTGGCCACTGAGTACAATACAGTAAGTGCACATAAATTAAAACCTGGTGTTACGTCAAATTAAATCAAATTTTTTTAGTGCTTTCAAATGATATTGTTTTCTCATGCAGGCAAACAATTGTTTGAACGTAATCACACAGAACCAAGCAAACCAACCAAAATAAAAAGGAAACATTCAAACCTTGGTTTAAACTCATAAATCAAGTAAAACAGACACGTAAATGTATCGGGGTATAGAGTTGGGGTATACGGGTCTATGGTTGTATTGGATCTCATGGGCAGGATTCAGGAACAAAGGATGGGATGGAGGGTTTATCAGGTCAGTCATAGACATTACTTACTGTAATTTGTGATGGCCTTTGGATTGGGGTGGAGGTGGGCTTAATCATGATGCTACTTGTGATTTTGTTGGTGCCTTTGGTAGTAGGAGTACTGCACCTTTGCTCCTGGAGTCCAGGTGTGTGGCATGGACTCAGTGTTTGCGACTGAGTACTGATGCTCTGAATGAAGGGGCTCCCTAAGTGAATGTGGATTTTGTTGTCCTCTGTGGTGATGACGTTTGGCCCAGAGCTGTTAGACCTCTGGACCTGCCAGTTGCTTTGTCTTTCCGGGGTCACACGGAAGACGGCGTGCCCTCCAACAACCTCCACTGGTTCCGTGGAAAGGGAGCGTTCAGGGGTGCCTGTTGTGACCGACACTATTTGTATAGGTGACATGGCTCTGTCTGGTGTTACAGAGCCACAAGAGTCTGGAGACATTGCTCTCGAGTATGTAGCCATAGTGTAAGGTGATAGGGCCCTATCTGGTGAACACAGTTCGTCAGAGATGGGGGAACCTTTAGATTTTGTTGTTGGAGAAATGGATTTAGCAGTAGGGGATATGGAAGCATTCTGGATGATGGTAATTCTCTGTTTGGGTGGACCTCCACTTGTGGGTATGACGGCGGTGCTGGTGAATGACTGGGTGTTTTCTGTGGTCGGGCTGGTGATCTCTAGCGTTGCTGTGTTATGTCCGTGGTCAGGAGTCACTTTAATGTGTAGAGGCTGCCCAGGACTGTGGGTCAACACAACATCTCCTGGCTGAACGTGGTTGCCATTCTGCCGTGGTTGCACTTTACCATTCACCTGACTGGGGGTGTCTTTGTTTTTAAGGAACGGAACTCGAGCTCTTCTCAAATTGTTTAGATTATTTACATTATTGATTAGTGAGGGGCTGCATTTGGCGAGCTGAAGCTCGTTGCTGTAATTTGCATTCTCCTCTGGTTCGCTCTCGTCGTACAGCTTCCCGTTCACCACAGCACGTTCCAGTGGGGCCATTGTCTTACAGTTGGCAGACATGAGGTCCGGCTCTGTCTGAACCTCCTTGGTGGAAACATGAAGGTCTGAAAAGCGCCTTCCATTCATGCCAGGGCGAAGACTTTTGCTAAAGCGTCTATATCTCTCAAGCTCCCGCGTGAGTGTCTCCATTTCTCTGGCCAGTTCTTTGTTTCTGACCTCCTGCTGGGTCAGTTTTCTTTGGAGTGTAGAGTGGTCAGTTTTCATGCGGCAAATGGAGTCCTCTGTTCCCATGTATTCATGGATCTTCTCTTTCAGAGCTGCTACCTCTCTGGTCAAATGACTAGACTTTGCCTCCTCCTCCTTCAAGCGTTTATAAAGAACATGCTCTTGGTTGCACTCTTTCTTTTCAGCCAGTTGGTACTTTGAAAGTTCTTTTCTGGATATTTCCAGGTCTTCCATCAAGGCTTTACCTTTCTCTTGTTCATTGGTAAATCTTTTCTCCAGTGATTCAAACTCCTCTGTTTTTAAGAGGTCACCTTCTACCACCTTCATGTCCTTTAACTTGCGTCTGAGGCGTTCAACCTCCTGTGTCAAATCCTTTACTTTGTTGTCGTCTTGTTGGAAGCGGTTAGCAATGGGGGTTTTGTTGTGCTCCTCTTTAGCTTTGTTTCTCACGTATTCTCTTTCTATGTTCTCAAGCGATTGCAACCTTTTCTTCATCATATTGATCTTGGACTCTAAATCGTTGCTCTTTTCCACTTCAGCACTCAACTGGGCTTTCAAGTCATCCCTTTCCTTTGTCGCGCCCCACATTTTCTCTTCCAGCTCAGCCTTTGACCTCAGTGCTTTCTTGCTCTCCTCAATTAGCTTCTCTGTGACTGATGTGACTTTGTCCTGTTCAGCCTGAAATTTGCCAGTGCTGTTCTGGACCTTGTTATCCATTTGCTTTAGCTTCTCTGCCATTGCCTTCCTCTCATCCACCAGCATGACTGTCAGAGTCTTTAACTTCGTTAGATCTTCCTTCAGTGTCAGCTCTGTCTTTCCCAGTTGACTCTCAGCATCCTCCAGTTCTTTGACTCTGACTTTCAAGACTTCTAGCTCACTGGTCAGAACCTTTGACACCATCCTCTCCTTCTCCAGGTTACTTTTGAGGGAGTTGCATTCTTGTTTGCTTTTGCTGAATGCGTCCTCTAATTTCTCTAAGTCCATAATTCTGTTGTTCAGTTTATCAACTTCAGCCTTCAAACTCCGGCTTTGATTGGCCTCTTTCTCCAGTTTTCTGTTGAGGTCCCTGCAGTGGTCCTCCATTCTGATCAACTCTTCATCCTTTCCCTCCATCTCAAGAACCCTTTTCCGTAACTCTTCAAGCTCAGACATGAGGCTAGAGTTTCCACACTCACCACGGCTAATTTTGTCCCTTAGCTCCTGCAGTTCCTCCTCAGCTCTACGCAGGGTCTTGTTGGTCTCTTCCAGCTCATCAAGCTGCCTGCTGAGAGCTGACAGTTTCTGGCGCAGCTGCCTGTTTTGGGCATCCTCGCTGGTCAATTTGGCAGTCATGGTCTCTTGTTCCTGATGGTATCGACCGGCGTGGTCACGCAGCTCAGCCTCCAAGCGAAAGACCTTTTGCTCCTCTTCCTGCAGACGGGCATTAGCTGAGCTGAGCTCCTCCTGGGCTTGTGAAGCACTGGCACTCAGTTCTTGGACCTTTGCTGTTTGTTGATTCAGTTGCTCAGTGAGACGCTGTTGTTCATCCACAACCATCAACGCAAATGACTTGAGTTTTGTCAGCTCTTCCTTCAGACTTGTGACCTTTTTGTTGTTTTCGTCGTCCCTTCTTTCTTGGTAGTCCTTGTCCTGATCAATTAACAGCTTCAACCTGCATTAAAAAAAGGCAAACATTATCTTTCAGCAATCCAATTCAGAATTTGCATATAGAAAGTACATACAAATAGAAGATTGTTACTTTCCCCCTGCAGTTGCATTTTCTAATAGTTGCACTCATTTTATGCCACTTTACTTTTTGTAATTCTTTTATGATTAACTTTCCAGTGAATTTTGGAGCAACACATATTTAAATCATTGATACATCTAAAATGTCAGTCTTTTATTGGCTTATGTTATATATGAAAGGTGCTACAGAAACCCTACACCCCCACTGTCATTACCCATTGGACCCACTTCTCCGAGCCCTGACACATCATAAACACTGTTATTTTCCCTGCATTTCTGAGGAGGACTAATGTTTTTATGTCATGGAAAATTTAACACATCATAAAAAGCATTACTTTAACTCTCAGGTTGGTAGTCTGAAATACCTGGGGTTACTTTTTTTTGTGTTCCCTTGTTGCCAACTAATTCTCTTATGGTTTGGAAACCTGAGTTACTGCTGTAAATATTAGGTCTTGAGTTTAACAATCACTTTCCATAGTGTTTGAGTATGTAACATAGTCCTCTGGGAAATAATGATGTATGACTGACATGCAGCCAAATGTTGATGTTAAACTCTGAAAATGATCCCACTAGATAAGATGAGTAAAACTATACTAAGGACATATCAAACCAGGATGTTCTTTGATGATGTCGCCGTTGTTTAATGGTAATCTGCAGTTATTTTAGTGTATCTTTCATCAAACATGAGCTATGTATTCAAGTGTAGAGTATGCTCATTGTGTGTTGAATAAATACTTGACTCAGAGGAAAACGTTGGCACAAGAGCAAGAAAATGGGCAAATAACAAGTCCTTGCACATCAAGACAGTTTAAAATCAGAAAAAAAAATTTGTATGCAATCCTGAAATGTGGAGCGCTTGTGGATAGTCTACAGTTTGTTTTTTCACCACTACAGACTACAAAAATCAGTTAAGAAAAAGAATCGTTCAGAAAGGAGAGAATGTCATATTTATATTTCCACAGCTACTTCTATCTCACATTTCCACATATAAGTACAGTACTCAAATGATGTCAAGGTACATTGCACGTGTGCCAGTGGATGAAGTTGCAGTGCGTGGCCGGGGTCAGTACGTTTGGCACATGTACACATCGCAGGGCCAAAGTGCCTCCAGTCCCAGGAGAAGGTATGTTATGACTGCTGTGTGTGCAGCTGCCAAGCATTTCCACACAAATGGCCCACTGGCATGGAACAATCCTTTAATTAAGGGGTTCCTCTACTACCAAACCCCCCCCCCCCCTTTTACCAAAACCACCACCACCTACCCTCCCTGTTTTTTTTCTTATACATTTAAAGGAATTCCCCCGGCTTCCAAAGGCAATTACAGTCCCTCAGAGTTTATACAAAAATTCCCCCACACACACAAACTCACACTTAGGGATCACTAATTCCACATGTTCACTTGGATTGTGGGCCATGATGTAAGTGTGGAAGGGTGGGTCACTTCTCAGCAGTGGAGCATATGTCATTTCTTTCTCCGGTAGCTGATAAAGGGGGGGGGGAGGTGTAAGAGGGAAGACGACGACACGTGGAACTGCATCCATGTGTTGCAATTACATCCCGACCAAACAGTCAATAAAATATTACAAGGATATGAATATTTATTATTAGTGTGGTTCGGGTGGATTATGAGATGTGTATTTTTGTGGTCGTGTTTTAAGAAGCAGATGCACTTTTTTATTGTTCATTATGAATTGTGCTGTAAACTTTATTTTATGTAAACTGTATCCTGTTAAAAAAAACACTCAGCCAGGTTCTATACAGAGTCAGTGTGTTGGTTAACATTTAGCAGTGGTGGAAAGTACATTTACTCAAGTGCTGTACCTTAATACAACTTTGAGGAGTACTTCCATGTTGTGTCGCTTTATACTCCACAACATTTTGAGGGTTTTCTCTATTTAACTTTATTTATGACAGTAGTTCCACTGCAGATTCAGGCTATGAATGCAACACCCAGCAGTGTATACAGGTGTTAGTGCTGCAACATTGAAGAACTGCCCACACATGAATGGGTAAGTGACTATAATACAATAGTGTACTATTCTGAAACGGGCCATTCTGCATAATTAGCACTTATATTGTTTGCATCCCATTTGTATGTCTATACTTTTTGAATGCATGACTTTTACTTGTAAGAGTTTCTCTACTCTTTGGTATTGCTACATTTAATTTATTTAAAAGATCTGACATTTTGGCTCACAGGGCTTCTATTTTAGACTTTATGGTTTTCAAAGGAACCTGAATCTTTTTATTTTAAGGTCTGTGAGTATTCCAGGTGCTCAGATGTCTGTGTTGCCCTTGTTATTAACTGGCAGTGTCGATGAAACATTTTAATCATCGTAACGTTCAAGGACTCTGGATAAGAATGTCACGCCAGGAGCCTTATCTTGAAACATGCATGTGTTGGGAAAAGATCTTTTCTTGGAGTGGATTGTTTAACACTGAGTTTATAAGTGAAACAAGCAGACAACTCTGTTTATTCAATCTCTTATCTCAGTCCCCGCTGTTTTTCTAGTGATGTCATCAGCCAAAATAGAAAGAGAAATGCACTTTGTTCCCTAGTAGGCCTGGAAAACTCTGCCTGTCACTCGCCTTTAAAATACTTCTAAGTCCTGAACTGGATATTAATCCTGTATCCTGCATGCAAGAACACTTTGCACTAATAAAGGCAAATCCTTAGAGAGGAAACTACATGGCTCATATGCCCAAAACACAGCAGTGAAATCACTTTTAGCCCTTTATGGGACTATATTGCGCTTTTCCCGATGTACTTTGTGGTTCATACGGAAATGTTGGTGCAGATTAGTTGTTCCTGAACTTTTTCAGCATCAGGGACACACACATAGATGAGCGTATTTGTCCAACAGAGCCACATCTGGGACCATTTTTGTTGTTAGACTTGTAAGTCTGCATGTTATATAGCTGGGAGGGACAAAAGACATTATCCTGCAGCTGACCCTTAACTAAGGCTGGAGACCAACCATACATACTTTAACGAGGAGTAGAGGCCCAACTGACCAACACTCGCCGTCCAGTTGAAGCCAGTAGAAGCAGTTGCCATGTGCGTTCAGTGAACACATAAATATTACAGATGTATTTTCCATGTTTCCTTCCTCATCGTGTTTTATTTCGCCGTTGTTGGAGAGCTCTGATCCCTACAGCTTGAAAATTATTTTTGGAGGAATAATGTTTAAAGTGCTGCACATAAAGCTGGTGACAGAACAGCCTCATGGTTATCAACATTACACCCCCCCCCCCCCCCCCCACACCACCACCACCCACTCTGCAGCCTGTGCATCAGGCACCGATTTCAAATTGTTTTCCCGTAAAAAAAAAAATGGATGTATGACCACCGCTGCGGGTCGTTAATGTTGTCATGGAAAAATGGGTTGAACAGTCATTAGGGTGCCAAAGTGGGATTTCTCAACTTTACGGGATTGTTTTTGGCTTTTCTGCAAATGTATTTTTGCCTTTCCCTCAAAATGTAAGCTAACATAAATGCCATTAAAGAAGAAAAGGAAACATCCAGTTGTGAGCCGTCAGGGAGTCACAACTAGTCCCAGCAGTGCAGCTTCACAGAGGGCTTCCCTCTCTTCACGTGGCTCCCGAAGCTGGAAACTGTGGCTCACCCGCTGCTTAAAGCTGTGTTTCACGTTCCATATGTCATTTCCTAACCACAAGTGATTAGGTCATGTATGTACAGAGCCGTATATCCTGCGCATACACACACGGTCACCTCCGCTTTCACATGTGGACTGTGGGCTGAATGCTCTCATGTGTGACAGAGTTTGAAGGGGAGACGCTGATTGATGCAGTGCACGGACTGAACGTAAAGTCCACACAGGCTAAGTGATATGCCCCCAGAGTGCAATCAACATGTGTAAAATATGTAGCTCGGATATTTATTAACTTCCTGCTAGTGGTGATATGGTTAATAAAGTGGTGTGTTACCAAAAGAGACCTAGATGTAGAAGTTTGTGTCCTAAAAAGAATATGAATATATTAGATGATGCAGTATTTCCAAAATGCCGAATAAACATTATGGAACCCGAAATCTCCCACGGATCATAATTTCCTCAAAACATATCTGCTGCTTAATGCAGAGACGGTCTTGAGATGACTCATATCAGCATCATTAATGTATGAAACATTCATTTTAGAGTTTCATCTTGATTTTCACAACCACAGTCCATCGAGGGAAGAGAAGAAATTAATTCATGCGACAATAAAAAGCCATCAAAAGAACTTGATTATACCTTTTTAAATACTAAATGCCCCTTTTGGTCCTTCATAATAACGGGCTGTACATACAGTATGTATTTAACATATAGTATAATCACAGAATGTGTTATCTACTGTCCGCCATACTGTATCTCTTATGTCTTTTTGTTCTACACACATGGGATGCCACATGATCCTTGTACTATTCATTTTGGTATCTTGTGCGTGCGGAACTAAGTTGTCTACGATTATATTACCTTGACAAATTGCTGCCCAGGACTGTAAATGTGACATGCTGAACACATCTTTCTGACATGAAGACTGAGATTCATTACGGTCTAAATACTTCATATCTTTGCTTAAGACGACCAGACGAACGTTTCTTTTCTGAGCAATGAATCAAAATTCTTCTTTTCATTAAGTAAATTGAATTAAATGTGAAATTACTCAAACTTAAACATTAAGTTACCACGATTTGACACATTCAAAAAAATAATTTCAAACTTGGACTTCCTTAAATACCTTGAGGTTCTTTAGTAAATGCTGGATTTTTACTGACTTGGATAACAAAAATGATTCTACTTTAGTTAAAGTTTCATAAACTAGTAGATTTCAGAATTAACAGCGCAAAAAAGCAGCAGAGTTAAAGCCAAAATAAGTACTTTTTTTAAAACACACACCATTAAAGTTAGTAATACAAAGTACACAAGAACACCAGGATGGAAGGATGCTACATTTTAACATTTGTCTAACATTGACAACTCTTTTAAAACAAGTTTTGAAAGTTTTCCCCCTTAAAGTGAGAGTTGAGTAGTAATGTTCAGCGTGCCTACCTGCGCCAAAGGCTTCCCCGGCTTCACTGCCATAAGCTCATTATCTTGCCGTACAACACCGTCCCTCTACTCTTCTCTCTGTCTGTCTCTCACTCTCTTAGTAGCTGTAATGTGGGCATTCCTGCAGTCAGACCAAACAATAAGGGATGTGCTCCCTGCCTATGGACCATTACATCATCACCATGCCCTTATATGGAGCTTTGCATTGCAGAGGCTCGCAAAAAGGGGGTGTGCTCGCTCGCATGTGTAACTGCGTGGTGTGTTTGAGCGAGTCTCCTAAAGTAAAGTAAAGTAACTTGTGTAAAGGATGTGGCAGAGGAGAGGGAAAGGGTTTCTCTTGACGTATGTAATGTGTGAAATATCTACCTGCTCTGTCACTGCTCCAGAGGAGGGCAGGAGGTGAAGACAGACACGGAGTTCCAGTTTCAGTGTTTCTCTTCTGGCTCTTGTCAACATAAGTCATTTACTCAGTCAAGGAGCGGGGGAGGAGGAGGAGGGGGGGGGGGGGATCTGCTTGCAAAGTTAATAAGAAGATCTTGGATGAGGATTTGTAACTGAGACCAATGAAGAACAAGTCAAGACGTGTAACATGCGTCTTCGACGTGTGAAATGTATAATCACAGCCCTGACATTCTGACAGTTTCACCCAAATGGTTTATTAGCCATTCCTGATTTGAAATCATGGAGTGTTAAGAGCTGCTAGCATCTCCCGCTCAGTCTCGGAGGAATGCTAACACTGCTAACATGCTATGGTGCATACAATAGCTTTTTTATTCCCAGAAATTCAGCGTTTCTCTCAACATGGTCTCTTACACAGGCTCCATTTATACCATTGATTCTTTACAGTGAGATGTGGCGCATGAGTAGAAATCAGTGATGGAGGAAGTATTCAAATTATTAAGCAAAGTATTATTAGCAATTATACTTTAAAAGTAAATGTACTCGTGCAGAATCAGCCAGAGCTATATATATATATATATATATATATATATATATAATACACATATTATAGCACTCTCACACCGAGACAGTTACCTTAGCATAAAGACTGGAAGCAAATGCTAACAGATCGCCTGGCTGTGTAAAGGTAAATCAAAGATCAGCCTCCCAGCACCTCTAAAGCTCACACTTATAATGAAGTACAAGTTCCTCACAATTCCGTACAGTACTTGAGTGCATGTACTTTGTTACTTTCCACGACTGGTACATGTTGCGACCGACATTGTGAGAATGTCTGAGGCGAGGGTTGGGTAGCTAAACACCTGCGGGTGTAGAAGTGGCTTCAAGGTAATGGCTCCACAAACAAAATAATGGATTTCCATGCAGCAGTGTAATCATAGCATAAGCCAGCACACAGAGCTCTTTATCAGTGGCACATTGTTCCGCTCACAATGCTTCAGTGTTGACGTTCATTATCAGAT
This sequence comes from Cottoperca gobio, assembly GCF_900634415.1. Lineage (NCBI taxonomy): Eukaryota > Metazoa > Chordata > Actinopteri > Perciformes > Bovichtidae > Cottoperca > Cottoperca gobio. The sequence goes on along the minus strand of NC_041356.1, from coordinate 4,768,787 downwards.
CGCTCTGACCTAACTCATGCATTTCTCAGGCTATAACTTGTGGCCAAATCCATCTTTTAAAAGTCTTAACATCGTGCGTCATCTACTGTCGCATGATGGGAGCCAATTGTATAGGCAGGTTATTGCTTTGCTGTCAGTGTTTCTATTGTTCTGAGAAAAATGTGCCCTGTTTATTCAAACAAAGGGAGCGCTGACACTGCATGGTGCCCAAACTCAAGTAGTGACAAACACGTTGCAAGAGCAGCAGGAGCTCATATTTGACGCAAGGCGACGATGCACGGTATGCAATAAAACGGCTAATTAGTCACATATACATAAGGTCTGTAATGAAAATGTATTGTGCCACTTTGTGCTTTCAGGCAGCACGTTGCAGTTCTAACTCATTCCATCCGTGTGAGCGAATAATAAGGGCAAGACTCTTCCTATCCCGTGCCCATTAAATAAAATATCTCATGGCTTCACAATGGCTGAGGTAACCACTACTAAATGTTACGACCTACGTTTGCCAACCTGGTTGAGGGACACAGAGATTTGCCAAATTCATTTAAAGCTGCACTTGGCAGGATTCTCGTGTAAAAAAAATACAAAAAGACGGCGTACATCTTCGACCCACGCACAACATCCAACCTGGCTCCATGACTCGACTGAACGTTCGCCTGAAGCTTCAGCATCTACTAACCATCTTCTGGACAACAAAAAAGTCCAGAAATGTAACTTCCATGCCTTAGCCAACAGTGTACTGCAAGCTAAATGTAATTATGTGTTCTCCAAATACAAATACACAGAGTACACACTGCGACTTGAAGTTGTTTAGTGACAGATGGATCAACTTTCGTGAGTTGCCGCTGGAGCCAGACACGACTCGCAAGTTCTTAAAAAGAGCTAAACCGAAAACATATTGCCCGACGACTTATGTAAGAAACTTGGAATTAATCACAGCGTTTTCTACCAATTGGAGGAGACCGCTGTTGGATGATAATGAATGAGTCTGTGTGAATACATTTGGATGGCCAGCTTGTGCACACAGCGCCAATAGAAGCCAAAGATAGCATATCCTTTTGGTCAGGAACTCGCCAGGTTGCCTGTGCAAACAACCACATTTGACTTTGTTTGGAGAATACTGCAAGTCTTAAACTTGTTATTCAAAACGTTGGATTGGGGTAGACTTTTCTTTAAGCGCCGTATGGTGCTTCTCACGTGTTGTTGACCACCAGTCGGCTTGAAAGCTTGACGACTCGACTGCTGAGAGACTTTTCCCTGAAGCACTCTGAACTCAATTGTTTTGATTTGCCACATATCCATGGGGATTGGGGAACTGTAGTGCACACTTGGGTCAAGCAGGATTGATTTCAGGCAATTTAAAAGGCATTATGTGTCACAGAGTCCAACAACTGCCCACTGACCTCCAGTTCTAAACTATGATTTTGTGTTCTCTCCCATTTCCGTGCAACAAGCTGTTTGTTCTTGGAACAAACAATTCGGTCATCCAAAATTAGATTCTATTTCTGGATCTGGACATATTTGGATACTGTATACGTGAAACAGATGTTGTGGATCAAACACAAGAGCAGGCCACACAAACATGTTTGCTGTGACAAGTCACTGCCAAATGACAAATAGTGGGGAGATGATGATGTATTATGTAACCTCTATGGGAGGACTATCGTGCTGACAATACACAAAAGAATGTAGAGGTTTGGGATTTGGTTTGCATGAGCTACGTGTGCGGTTCGGCAAGGCGGTTATTAGATCCCGAAGCATGGTCCTCTGGTATTTCACCACACTGGCGTGTTCTTCTGAGCTGGAACTTCCAAGAGGGGACAAATGACAACATGAGCTACATGGGTGAATGAAAGGATGTATCAGTGTAATTAGCACATTATATTTATCTCGTTTCTAAACTTTCTCTATGCTAATGCGAACTCTCGCTCTCTGTACTGGCCGGTCTCGGTGTTTCCCCGTTGTGTGTCGGTGTTTGCGCTCTAGACAGCGATTGGATGGTAATCTATCTGAATCTCAGATTTTAGGAAAGTGTGCAGACATCTCCCAATTCAGTAGAGGAATATGAAAGCACCTCCATAGTGACAAACTCTTCACAGATACAAGTCAGTATAGTCGACGTCACACATATTATGACACATAAACATAAGTAAAACGCATTTTTAGGATGGGGGTGTGTGAGTGAACACATGCTATGAGATATCTCTGATTTCTGCAACTTGAACAGTCTCCGGACCAAAAGTACAGCTGTCGTATGAGCGCATTAAAGTGTTGCTAATGCTCACAGAACAGACACCTGTGTGAGAGTTTGTAAGTGTGTGTGCGTGTGTGTGTGTGTGTGTGTGTGTGTGTGTGTGTGTGTGTGTGTGTGTGTGTGTGTGTGTGTGTGTGTGTGTGTGTGTGTGTGTGTGTGTGTGTGTGTGTGTGTGCACTGGCTGGTACCTGATATCTAGCATGAGTCTGATAAACCATTAATGACCAAACCAGATGGAAGCCAAAGATTTCCTACCTCTGTGAGAGCTGCAGAGTGAATGTATGTCTGTGTGACACATTTCGACATGTTTTTTTTGTTGTTGCCCTGTAGCGATATGTGTGAGCAGCAGAGCCAGACAAAAGGCACACACACACACACACACACACTCACCCTCTCCACCGCGCGCAATTTTGTGTTTGGTGTAATTCCTGCTGCACATCAGACACATGCAGCCGTCGCAGCCGAGGCCCGGTCTGACACACACATGCTTGTGAGATATGCACAGCCCCGGGGCTGATTACCTGACATACACACATGACATCATCGGCTTGTAATCAAATCCATATGTCTCCGTCCCTCTTCCCCTTCTCTCAGTCTATCTCTATCTCTCGCTGGAATTCTTTCACTCTTTTTTTTATCCACCCATGACTTTGTCTCCACATTCCTCTTCCTGCTTGTTTTTCTTTCATCCCTTCTCCTCTCTTGTCTCTCTCTCCCTCAGTCTTTCTCCGGCTCTGTCCACCACCTCTGTTTTTTTTCTGTCTGTCTCTTCTTTCTGATCTCAGCCTGGGCCTCAGCATGGGCTCCGCTGTTAAACTGGAACGTGATTTTGATTGCCGGGCTAAAAAAAACCCTCATGCGGACGTTTGCTGGCCTTTTATGGCCAGAATGTGTTTTTATGGCCATTGTGTGACTCAAGACCTTTTGTTCGTTGTTGTGATGACATGTTGCACAGTCCAAAAAGTTGTTATTGCCTGTTAGAGGTGGGCGGGACTCATCTGTGTTCTTTTCCTTTAACCTGCATTCCTTCCTTTTTCATGCATGTGTCTCCTTTATTCTATCTTAAGCTATGTTAGTCTGTACACATCTGTCTCTCTAATTAAAAGTGAGTAAGGGCGATGACCTTGTCCTATGACCCCCTCTTACTTCCAGCTGTAACCCAGGGGAGCTTTGTAGCACTGAAGGCATGTCTGCTAAGTGTAGCTACTGCTCATACTGACAAGATATTTAATATGACATTCAGAAACTCAGTATTTGATCAAACCTACATGTTGTGTTGGGCAACAACTGTTATAAATATCAGAAAAATCCAAACACGTGTTCTTTTCCGTTGAGTATGGATGTCTGTATCTGTCTCCATCACTCACTGTCACTGTTATATAACTAGGATTTTGCAGTCTCATGCAACCTCAACAGACCCACAAAGTACTTCATTTTTTACTCATATCTTTTTTATCATTCGAATAATCCATGAAACACATACACTTATTACTCATCCCGTCACATGATTCCCCATTTCTACAACAATGAATTAGATAAAATACCTGTAATGACAACAAGCCGATAAAAAATGCGAGTACAATCTGATTCTTTTGTCATTCCAGTCTACAATAATTGAGACAAACTGTTGTGCGGTGGTTGAGGTACAACACTTTTTACACCCATTTTTCTTATTCCTTGATACAATAATCTTGTTGTTCTTTCTCATAGCCAGCAATGGGAACAAATAGTTCCACATATCCAACCCACATAACGAATGAAACACGTCATCCCACCACAGAGCGATATAAGATTATAGGCAGGAATCAACCCTGCAGCTTCAGATTGAAGGGCTGGACCAGGTAGACAGGCTGTAATTTACAGACTAACAGCAGCTATTGCCTAACAAAGGATCACACGTGTAGTGAGAAAGTAGGAGAGGTGTGTGTGTGTGTAGTCGACAGACCAGGCGTGTGTCTGCTGCCTTCAATTGGTACAGCTGATAATCATTACTCCTCCAGCTCTTTGGACTTTGATGTAAATCGCTAACATTTAAGGATGTTCTGATCAATGTTTGCACAGACGTGGTGGCTTTAACGCTCGGGGGCTTCACATCTACCACCAGCCGGTACATGTACAGTACGGCGTCTGAGCGTCAGCTGGCTGTACATAAAGGATCAAAGACCAGATCAAACCCCGTCTGATAGAAATGTTGTTAACCCGATAACATTTTCTTTTAACATGATGACATATTTATTTGCGTAGAGTTTCTTTAGCACTATATGAGCAGCGAATACGTGAATACGTTGGAGACGCCTCACTTTCAGCCGCTCACATTTTATTGCTTACAGGAAGTCGTTTTTTCTAATTTCCTTCGCAACATATTGAATTTTGATATGATTATAGCTGTGAAAGTGACCAAGGTTTTGCACAATATTGTTTCACCTTTCATTACTTATTTGATATGGACTTAGCTGGTGTATTGGGCACCATCCGGTATGTTGAATCTGGTTCAACTGGATATTATTTAACACTGTTATTAAATACATTTATATCCTACAAGACATAATGATCAAGAACTAATTGTGTGCAGTCGGCCTAACATAACATTGATAGTGACTGCAACAATGAATCAGCCTCAAATATTTAGATATTACTCATTTTAAAAACACATTTTGTATTTATTTTCCTAATACTTCCCTACAGCATCTATTAGAGTCATTTGAGCCCCAACTCTTACAATGACTGTCCCGTAACTTGGCAGCAAAGTCACAGGAAGAAGGGAAGTGCTACACACACACACACACACACACACACACACACACACACACACACACACACACACACACACACACACACACACATGCAGTAATCTATCCAGCTGTCAGGTGAGCCGGGTGGATCTGCCTCCAGAGACTCTTTGATGCTTTCCTGAAGGATTAGCATTGATCTCAAACAGTCCGTGGGGTGGGGTGGTGGTGGGGGGGGGGGGCTCTCTAATCAAATTTCAAGGAGCTGAGCTTACTCAAGTTGTAAAGTCATAAAGCCCTAATGTTCCCAGCCATATTTCACACCTCTGTGCTTGTAGATTTACCTGTTAATCTACTCTTTTGAGCAAACAAAGCTGCATTCTCACATCTATATCATGAACACACACTCTCAGCAGCCGCACCTCGGTCCTAATCAGCTCCTCGGCCCGCACCAAAACAAAGGTTGCATTTAAGCAGTTAAGTTATAACTGCACTTCAAAGCCTTCGGTGCCGAGGCTGTGTTTAACGGGGGGAGCATGCATATCTAAATGCTGGTTCAGCCTGGAGAAATTACAGTGTGACCACCGGCCAATGTAGTCAAGCTTTAAGGAAAATGCATGTAGTATTTTATTTGAATTCCGTATACTTGAAGTAAAGTACAGTTCATCCATCTGAGCAGAAATAGTTTTCCCACCCAACACACTTTTTCATATCTTTCAAGTTCTGTTGAAAGTCTGCCATCGATGCTGTGTATCCATTTACTCATTCTCTGACTTATCTACAAACACTGTCCGGCATCTTTAAACACAGGAAACGGCTTTCTTAATCTGGTCATCCTTTCACAACTGCATTAATGGAAAAAAAATCCCAAACCCTCGTCCACTGATGGAGGGTGTCACACCATCGCTATTTCAACACTGGCCTGATTAAGGGGATCACTCCAAGCCTGTCATACACGAGGGTCAGTTTAAATCAGAGGAGTGTAGATGAGCTGCACAGTTGGACAAGGAAGAGTGTTTATGTAACACACATGAGAACACACTTTTGGCACTAGACTCATCCTGCTATTTGAGGGAGATTTACGCGTGAACAACACAGTGTGTGAGTGTGTGCCTATATACGGTGTTCAGCTGGCCCAGAGGAGTTCTTGTTGTTTTAGTTAACAGTGATTCTTTATACTTTAGTTTCTTACATCAGCAGTCGATTCTGTTGTGTTATTGTGTTGCATGTTCTGATGGAAAGCATTCTTTCTCTTTATCTGAGCTTGTGTCGCCGAGTTCAATGTAAGTTTGATACTGAATTGGAGGCAAAGCAACCTTTTTATAGTTCACTGGAAAGTAGTTTTGAATAGATTCTAAACATTAACTGCTGTGGTACTAAATTAGCCATATTAAGAAATGGTTGGCAAGACTTCCTCTAGCAGCAGCACCAGGCTAAAGAAGGCTGCTAACCAAGGCAACGGCAACTAACTAGCCGGCATGCTAACTCCAGACTACATGAAGGAGCTGAATGATGCTATCAGGTCTGATGTTTCGGCCATACACTGTAAATACAAAGTGGACATAGTCGCCATGAAGTCACACATTGGTTTGTGGAGTTTGGCACTTTTTAAGTCGCTATCTTGTGTTTTTGTAGCCAGAAATGACACTAGAGGCTGTAGCTGAGTACAACTGAACACTGAGACATGTTTAGGCGACCAAAATGTTACATGTAACACCTAAACCGGACAAAATCGTGGTATCGACCTGTCAATCACACAGTAGCCCGGCCCCAGTGGATTCGCCCCCTGCAGGCCATTATAAAGAATGCACTTCTGCATTGGCTTCACTTCTCAGACCCGGAGGCTGCCACTTGGTTTCATTCATGTGTTGTATCGTAACTTTACGTTTTAAAATAACCTTTTTTTGTTTTACTAGGTTATAGTGCGGCTACGTGAAACTAAGCCACATTAAAACTCATGTATGGTCAAAAATGGCTGTATGCTATTATATCAGTCACATTTTCATTAAAAGGAGAGCTTGTAGACGTTTAGATGCACTAAAGTACATTTTCCATCTGTCTTTCTTTCTGCCTGTACCACCACAGTCTCTCTCTGTAGATGACACACCCCTGACAAAACTCGCCAGATGTCCTCATTCGTCATTTATCTGAACCCTCTCATAACGCTTTGGCTCGGCTCACTTCCACAGAAGAGCAAGACCTCAGATGACACACGTCGTTTTTCAGAAATAACAGCTCACATGTGAGGGGATTAGAGCCATTTGAAAGGAACGACAGGTGATCTGTTACATTTACCGGAGAACCGCTATCAGATTGCAGCATTAAAAATATGTTTTCTAAACTTGCACGACTATTGGCAGAACTACAAGTCCAACAATCCCTCATTCCTAAAAGACGTGACTACAGAATAAAACCATTTGACTGTTACATAAATGTATCATATGAGAGTAAAAAAAGTGCACACATTTCCAGGCATCCAGCTTCATTGAAAACAGTTCTAATTATGTTTAATGAGATTTTCCAGCACTGTCACCAGTCAGCAACTATTGCCGTTGTTTGTAACAACTTCCTCTACATGATGTATTTGATACGTTGTTCTCTTTCTCTCGCTTTCTTTTCCTCCCTCCGTCTTATCTTCCTGCTCTTCTCTCAGCCTTTCCATCACAACCAACCAGATGCTCTCTCCCCCCGGATCCTCCCACTCGCTGCTGACCTCTTTGTGTTTAGGAGGAATGTAAATGATAGTGATTCGGGATGTAGGGTGTGACGCTGGAATTTATTTAAGCGAGACAGAGCTGTGATGGACTGTGAGTCTGCGTTATTGTCTGACTTAGTGGGTGCGTTGGGGTGACATCACTCCCCTCCCAGAGTGCTCAGATGGGATGAGACCCCGGCTGTGCGGCGGTTTGGGATCCTGGAAAGCTTTTGCTATTGTCTGCTTACTTCCTGTCCAGGCGTACAGCTTTCATTATCCCAGTTACTTGGCAACTGGCCTCAAATTTGTCTCTGACTCTGAATTAAAGTGAGAATAAGCAGACTGAGTCACACACCACTTAGTTACCACGTCATCGCTTCAATTTCTCATGGATCGTCGTCCGTCATCCCGACATCTGTATTTGTTGTCTCAACATTTTCATCCCTTTTAAAAGACATGTTTTTCTTGGCAGCGTGTCGTCCTTTTGTCTCCCCTGGGTTATTTTGTCACTACGTAAATCCTTGTCATGGGGGTAAGGTCATATTTAATTGACTTTACGCCTCATTTCCACCGCATGGTTCGCCTCGACTCAACTCACTTTTGGAACCCAGGTTTTTTTTCTCTATTTCGTTGACTGCTTATAGCACTCCCTTAATGTAGGCGAGCATCTCAGCTTATCGCCATAGTGCCCCCGCGTGCTACTGCTGTGACATCAACTTCAACCCGGCACGCACTGAATCCTTACATTGGCAATCAAACAGATGAATTGTAGTGTATGCCGTAGTGTACGGCATACTGTAAGTATTGTTTGCGATTTGCCAAAAATTGTGGTCGCTAATGACGCTTGGCTATATAAATGCCGGGTTTGTGCAGGATGTCCTGAGTCGTGCCAGTGATTCTGTCCAATCGATCAGGGTTCTTATAGTATCGGCTCAGGTGGTACCAAAACAAGTACCAGGAGCCATCCACAGCTTTTGCTAATGGAAAACAACAAAGGTGTAGTTAGGTAGAGCCGTGTCGCATCATGCAGTGGAAATGCAGCATTACATGTTGACTGAATGGAAAAGCTTGAGTTAATCCGTTGTAGAATCGATGCTTTACTGACTCCTTGTTATGATGCAACTAAATAGCTGCTTTATGTCATGTTTCTAGATTTGTAACTCTTTTTGAATGAGGGGAAAGTACACAAAAACCCATCTCCATATGTGAATACTGAAGCCAGTAAACGGATATCTGTCTTTAATGTTCTTCAGGTCACCTTTTATCCTGCCAGCTGGTTTAAACAGGTCAGATCTGCTTTAACCGTGACTTTATGCCATGCCACTCCATAAAATTTGAAACCTCTCAGGGAAGTAAAGGAAGGAGCATGTTAGGGATACTGTGGTAAAGTGCAACCCTGGTGTGTTCGGGTCTCTTGGCTGCATTAGTATCCCTGTGGCAGAAAACACTTGTAATGTAGATAAAGTGCACCAGTGGGATACCTCAGTGCATGTCAAGGGGCTGCCTGGAAGGCTGGGATCAGCTGCGTTATTAATGAAAGGCCTGAATGTTGGACTTTAGCCCGTCTCTTTTCTGGATGATGTCACCGTCTGGATGGCCACGACTAGTCTCACCTCAGTGACTGAACACAACAGATGGCTCACATCTGGAGGGATTCCAGAGAGGCATTTTAGCACTGAGGATTATGAGGTTTAGATTTGTCTGCTGACTTCCAGTGTTGATGAGGATCGATGGTGATTTAATTTAATTTTAGTGCAATTAGCTCTGGCAGGGCGCCAAGCCTCGAGAGGTTTTACAAGATATGATAAGAGATTTAAAAATGTAAAGACATCTGGATCTTTACATTCGCTTCTGTATTTTTAGTGTTTTACATTCAGAGTCATCCAATCAAAAGTTTGATTATTTAGCTGGTCCATGAGGTTTCTTTACGAACTTCCTTTTAATCTTATGTTTACTGCAACACTCTCGCATTATGCTGCACATTCTCACCTGGGAGATTGATAATGCAACAGCAGTGTCGCACTGTTGGCCGCTCAGTAGTTGGGGCTTAATTTGGGATTAAGCTCCAAAAATGTTGCCTAAAGTAGCCCGAACAGCACTTTTTGAGCCAACACTTTCCCATCACATGCTTGCTTTTCAACATGTATTTCCCAAAGGCACCACAAGCCCTTCAGTTAGGGGAGCCTGATGAAAACACTGTTTTGAGTCATATATTTGTGTTTGGGCTCAAAGCAAATGCCAAATCAGTTTTTCATTTGATCCTTAAAATTGCATTTAATTTGCCCCGCCCAGCCAGAGAGAAGCTTCCACTTCAAATGTAATATTTAAATGTGGATGCCGTGCAGTCCGTCTGAAACGATGCCAAGGCCAAACTGAGCAAAAGAATAGCTGCTGAATCTGATTTTTATGATATTTCGGGTTGAGCATAAAACTGTCTGTGATATAAGGCTTCTCAAAATGTGAGCTCATAATTTTCTTTGTTTGAAAAAAAAGAAAAGAAAAAGGAGTGCGCCTTTAAGAATGAGCTCATGCTATACTTACATTAAATTAGAGAGATCCAGGCATGGCATTTATTCTCTCGGTGTCCCGACCGCAGATACCGTACCTCCTCCATGCCATGCTTTAAAAGATCCCTTCTTAAATCGTTTGGATGCTTTTAAACAGATTAAAGGTGATATGAAGAGATATTTGATATGGGAGAACTGTTTGTGGACTGATAATAAAACAAAACATTAGTATGTTTCTGGAGGAATGAGATAAAGAGCCTGGCTGGATTCATCCAGGGGACTAGACCAAAGAAAGCAGAACATATAAAACATCATGTCTCACTTGGCTCTCTGCAGAAGCCTCGTAAGGGTTTAGTATCCAACCTTACTTGTCTCTTTGCTGACATGGATACTTCCCCTTTCCTTCCACTTCACTAAGCCATGAGAGGCTCCTGAAACTGGATAGACCCTTTAAACCGTTTCCCCTTCCTTTAGTCATGCAAACCCACCCACCCTTCCCCACCTCTGCCAGAAGGATTTGCTAACATTTGTCCTGAGATATCAGCTGCTGGACTTTGACAGAAGTCCGATTTCATCACTGGCTTTAATTGTGCACAATCGATCTTGAATCCTGCTGCAACCCCATCAAAATACTATCTCCCAGACGTCTTTATGCGCCAGCCGCTCTTGGCTCACTGAGGCTGCAGCTCCTCACCAGGTCAACGCTACATCAGGATTTGTTTTTGAGTAAAACTAAGTTGACTGCATAATTTAATCTTGGAAAAATGCATTGTAATTGAGGTTTTGGGCTCCGATCAAAAAGACCATTTTACTCTGAAAATGACTTCTAGGACGAGTGTGGTTCCGAGTTTTGGGCGGAGAAAGGTGGAAGTTGTTTGTTTTGCTGTTATGACACATTCTGTGGTCATGAATATAACGTATCAACCATCAGAGTTGCTGCAGCGGCGTATTAATTAGCTTGGCACTGCTTGTCTCCTGCCATAAAAAGACTGAATTTGGTTTTCTGTTAAGTCATGCATATTATTGAGAGTTAAACTACATTTCTGCAGTGTTTCTGTACAGACTTGTTGGGCCTGTAAAAGATTAAACTGTTTTAAAAATATTTCCCCACGATACATTATGATTAAGTATTAAAAATGTCCTCCTTGCTTTACCATTGAAGGATAATGTGTGTTTGAAAAGATAATGTTTACCCTCGTAGCTCAACCCTGAACCAGAGCAGTGCCAGCTATTCTCCAGTCTCATAACCCAACAGGAAAACCTTCTCATCAATCATCTCCAGCACCTAGCATCGGATCTGGGCGGGGGGAATTTAAAACCCAACCGTGGCTCTTATTTCCTGGTTGGTCTGAGAGTCTCGTCAAAAGCCCAGGATGCAATGCGACAGGGTGGTCCCTCTGACAGCTCTCTATTGTTCCCCGCCAAACAGTCAATCCCCAAAGTTTCTATATCACTTCCTGACACCCGACCACCTCAGTCCTCTCAGACAGCCTCCCTCAATAACCATAAAGTCCCTTCTTACTTTCTCTTCCTTAATATTTCTCATACTTCCATATGTTACACGGGGATTTCAACATCCTCGAATGTTGATGATTGTACGAATACAAGAATTTCAACTCCCTCGGCCACAAATAAAGAGCTGTATTCACGAGTAACCAAAAACACTAGCTTTGTTTTTCAGACAAACTTCGTCAAGGAAAAGTAAATGAAACTCTATAAACATCCCTAATGAACAGTAACCACCTCCAAATCAGGTGCTTCCTGAAGTTACAAGAGCTATTAACACAAATCTCATAAATCCCTGCAGACACAATGACTCAAGAACGTGGATTTGTAGAAATAGACTTTACAGTGATGGTTTGATTCTGTGTAAACAGTTTGTTCAGGTCGTGTTGTTGTAGTTTAAGATAAAGTGAAAAGTTTCAACACAGGAAAACGAACGCAACAATAGTGGCGTAAATCACTAACGCTGCTACTGCTCGACAGGATGCTATTACTTGCTGCTTTGCTTACACAGCAAGGTATCCTTCGTCCAGATGAGTGATACGAGGGAGGACTGGTTGCAGTGATGAGATGTGGTGAGAGACAAAAGATAACGAAAATGTTCCTTTTTTGTGCCAAATGCAGTCCCATGGGTGGGGCTAAACTGGCTCTTCCTCCCAGTGGTTGAAACAGGATATGAGGTCATGAGTGGTGTTGACATGAACGTCCTCAGTACACTCATCTGCCAAGGTCATGCCATAATACCTTCTTTCTTAATCATGTTTCCCTTTGTTTTATCCCCAAATTTAGCATAAGCAGAATATAAAGAATGAATAAATGTGTCAAACACACGATCATGTTGCAACCGGATATGAAGTTTTGAATTGTTTCTATAATGACGCATCATAACTGGGCTGTGAACAGTTAATTACTAACTCTATTTATCTATAAATGTTTCTTTGCTGTCCCTGACAACTAAAACGTTCACCCACTGATGAAGGCCATGCGATATGGCTGAAAATTCCCAGGTAGAAATGTAGTAAGTGGACCTTGAGTCAATTTTAGAATACATTTATAAAAGCAGTTTTTAAACCTTTAATGACACGTAAGCATTTAGTGTAATAACGCTCAAATCATTAAATATGATTACTGCTAATCATCCACTAACTGTTTGTACACCATAGGAAGTTATACTTGACAAATACAATAAATACTTAATTAACTACATAATGTGTGAATGACAATCTATGTACTGATTTTAAATACTAAAAAGGAGGGTTCAAGTAACTTGTCTTACATTTCCATCATGTTAATGGTTAGCCCCGCCCTAAAGCGTACGCTGCTTTATCAGTCTATTTTACCCTAAATGGGACAATAATTCACAGAATGAACATCATGCTGTATTAAAGAAGACTTGCAACTACAGATTGAGAACATAAAGTCATTAGAAAAATGTTTCCTGAGGTAATAAATCAAGTGAGAAGTCGGGTAATTTTCTCATAGACTTCTATACAATCGGACTTCTTTTTGCATCTAGCCCTGCTGGCTATTTGAAATAATGCAAGTTTAAGGCTTCACTTTTCAGACCCAGAAGTTGCCCCTTGGGCCTCATACAGCGCTGCAGCAATCCTGTCTTTGTTCACAAGAAAAGGGGGAAAATGTCACCACTTTGATTTATTTCCCCTGTTTGCACAATTCATCGCGGCCCCGTCCAGATCGCCCATTCACCACAATGAGACATTTGAGTTGGCAGATCTCGGCAGGCTCTTTCTCCCCTCCATATTTCACTCACTATCTCGACATGGAGTTGGCCGCTAGCACAGGCACGGACTCATTGTTCAGACTCTGCAGCTGCCAGCTACAAGGACGTAATGTGCAAGTCTCTCGCTGTCACTTCCTTCCAGCCTGACAGGACGGCGGGGAAAAATGGCTTCCCTTCGCCATGTTTTGCCAAGCTGTAACTCAAGAAGGTGTCTGCTAGAACAAATGTGAGAAGAAGGTAAATCAGACCGATTAGCCCTCGCTGGCGGGTAAATGTATCCTCTACAATGTCAAGTTCACTTGTCATTCTTTGGGTTTTCACTGTTGCCTGTTGCAATTTGAGTCTTGCCATCATTTGCTGTCTCCAGCTCTGGCAGAGGCCATGCACGGTTCACAGCAAGCGTAGAAATGTCATGCTAACTCTACATTAGCTGCATTTTTCCTCCTTGACCCCGGCCCTCCGCCCTCGGTGCTATTTCCTTTCACAAATAGAACATTAGCTCATACATCACTCCTGCAGATTCCTAGTCACCAGAATCATTAGTCAAGCTCTGCTCGGTTATTTAATTTGTTTTAACCCTGACAGAAGAATCTTGTGGCTCATGTAACTTTACTGCGAAACTCATGTTATATTTCATGTGTAGTCTAAATGCCCGATGCCATCACAAAGTACAAATGAGGCTTCCACCCCTTTAAAGGAAGAATGCACTCAAACATAAATACTGGTTAGAAAAAGGACTTTTTCCACATCATTAACGCATAAAATGAGCCCTGATGTGGGAAAACACCTTCTGCACTTTGAAACGAGAAGCTGATTTAAGAGATTTCCTCAAATTATTCAAGACTGAACCAGCAAATGTGTTTTTTTCTCTCACACTAACAGAGTTTCTCTCTCTCTCTCTCTCTCTCTCTCTCTCTCTCTCTCTCTCTCTCTCTCTCTCTCTCTCTCTCTCTCTCTCTCTCGCTCTCTTTTATAACAAGTTGGAAAAATGTTGGAAAAGTACAAGCAGTGAGTTTTGCGTCCTTGTGGTCGGTGAGGTCTAATCGCTGCATTCTGTCAGGGAGATGTAATCACATTACGCCATGCTTATGACGACTCTCCGGGCCAGATCACCACCTAGTTTGCAGATGTCGTGGATTGATACTTTGACAGTTTCTCGCACTTTTTAAGGAAAAGGTGCACACGTTAAAACACGCTTTCATGTCTGTTTTATGCCTTCGTCTATCTCTTGATGCACCCCGACCAGCACATCTGCAGGGAAGAGTTCTGTGCACCTTTGTCTCCATCTTTTTTAAAGATTACCTTCATATTTTGTGTATGAGATAACTCCCCCACAAAACAAAGACAAACAATGACAGGTTGTTTATGAGGAAACGTGAGCTGCTTTTGCCGTGTTCACAAGGCCGCGCGCAAGCTAGAACAAAACAAGACACTTGACAACTTTTAGGAAATGCTCTGCTCAAGGACACGCCAGACACACAACAGATCCCAAATTAAAAGCCATGAGCTCAGTTTGTTCACCTCTGAACAAAGGACGCCCTCGTTTATTAAAACCCCAGCATCGTTCATTTCTCTGATCATGCACGTGTTGTGTCTCGGCTGCTTACGAGGGAAACGTCATCATTTCGGTGAACATGGTGCGTCTGTTTTACTTCAAAACATTTGATGAAAGCCCTGCAGACCAAAACGTTTCAGATGCAAGTTTTGTTATCAGAATATCATTCTTCAC
The DNA here is from genome assembly GCF_900634415.1 of Cottoperca gobio. NCBI lineage: Eukaryota > Metazoa > Chordata > Actinopteri > Perciformes > Bovichtidae > Cottoperca > Cottoperca gobio. The sequence goes on along the minus strand of NC_041356.1, from coordinate 4,753,629 downwards.
TCCTATAAAGCTTCAACAGCGTTTAAGTGAAAGAAAAGGAGGATAAGTTGCTTTCTCTTAATACTGTCAACCTTGGAGCCACTCAATTCTTTCTACGAGCGTCTAGAAAAAAAAAAAGATCTGTCCTTTTACCTTCCCATGTAGATCAGAATCCAAAAATGACTAAAAGCTAGACTTCTATGTAATTTAACTTTGCTTATGATGTTCACTGGGCCCTGTGCCCTTAGTGTGCATTATATAGTAAATACTGAGTGATTTGGGCCTTTATCTAATTAAATCAGGTGGACTTAGGGAGCTTAATGATATGAAATGAGCTCCAGCTGCTTCATTAATTACGTATTAATGACAGATGCCAACTAGGTTGCGGAATTTCCCGTATGGACACTTTAACTGTACACACTTCTTGGAACTTCTAATGATTGTCATGAAAGGCAGAACATCACATTGTTTTTGGCGACTGAGCCATCGTGACGTCAGCGACCATCACACGAATCGTTGCTTTGTCTTTTCAGTCTTTCCCTTCTCGCTCTGGATTTAATTCATACATAAATTCAGCGTTTAGTTGCGTACTTGAAGACATTCTCATAAAGTTTTACAGAGAACTCTCAGGCTCTTTGAGGCTGTTTGAGCGATGTACTGACGCATTTGTCAGAATGTGTTTTGAAAGGGTGTGCAGAGGTGGCTGCGTGTCATGTGTGTGATCAGAGGGTGTCGCTGAATGTGTCATATCTGTGTGATTCCTGACCTCAACACGGGGGCACGCCGGTGGGGCTTCACAGCATACAACTGCAAATATCTGAGGAACGCCATGAACAGTAGTCGGCTCAAAGTAAGCTTTCCTTCCCTTAAAAGGAAGTGTTTGACACAGCTTCCAAAAAACACGTGTGTACTTTCCCGTACCAGCATTTAATAAACAATCCTTTCATTTCAGTTGGAATATCTCATAGTTTTGTAATTGAGCAGATTTCTCCCAGATACATATCTCATCCTCTCATTTATCATATCGAAGGTTTGAAGCTGGCTTTGGGCAGGAATGTGTAATATGCACCAGGCTGTTTGGGAGGAATACAGGTGTGCTTCAGGAAAGCATCACACGTCAGCGTACTGATGATATCTTAACAAGGAATAGGTGAGGACAGATCCTGCTCATGCATGCAGTGGAATACGTGTATATTGTGCGAAACAGCTGCTCGACAACTTCGTAAAACACTGAATAACTTTTAATCCTGCAGAGTTCACAAGGGGTGAACCTGCAGAGACAGGAACAGTGACAATTAAAAACCCAGATTGTAAAAAAAAAAAAATCCCAAAACTCGTTCAGTGTCAAAGAACAGGGCAGGTCTGGATAATAAGCATCTCAGCGATGGTGAGGACATCTCCGAAGAATGTCCTCGATCTGATCCACATGAGTGATGTCACCACCGCTGCAGAGTCCACCAGATGGCACGGAGATATATTGAATGCCCTGCAAATCGGTAAAAAGCGGACGGTCATGTGGTGTCATGTCAGCAGCTACTGGGCTTTCTATCTACGCCAATAAAATATCAGTGATTATAACTTGTTGTGCCAGTAAATGACGTCAACGCGCTTTTGTTTTCCCAACGCATGGCTTTGTTTCTATGGCAAATGAACAACAGTCGTACTTCCCCATGATGCATTGTGCAATCTCATGACTAATGAAATGCAATACAATTTCAAGATCTCTCTGGGAAAGTACGCACATCTTATTACTGTGAATCATGAAATAGAGTGATATCTAACTCCCTTCTGATTCCAATGATCTCTGGAGCTGTCACATAGCCGAAGATGATATTTTATATATATCTATATATATATATATATATATATATATATATATATATAGCAATATTACAGCCCGCTTTTAGACCACGCTGTGAATATATTATGACACACAGCGGGACAAAACTACAAACTCTGCGGTAACTACCACTTTAAGTCGACGTTAGATTTTTGTTGAGACTGTTGTCTGTTTTTTATGTCATTATCAATATCACCGCCGATTGTAAGACTTTTTACTTTAATGGACCAACTAAGGGCATTTCTGTTTTTAACATATCTTTGGCATTCCTGTACTGAAGTTTCTTAATATTTATTGGCCAACATACTGTACACATGGAGTCGGACCAATCTGAGATGATGTTGGTTGATTTATCGGCCTGGCTGATTGTTTGGCACTTATATATAAAAGTGTATATAAAGTAAAGTATAAATGTGTTTTGTTTCCCACTATCATTGTTTTAAATCGCTGTTTCATGTCACGATGATTTAAAAGTCTGGACCCAGGTAGGTGTTTTACAAGAAAAAAAGAAAATGTCAGGAATAAACTATCAAAACGTTGTATTGTTATTTTGTAAATGTCCATTTAAGTGAGCCCTTATAACAGGCGTAGTGTGAAAATATCCCAAACAAAGACCTCTAGAGTGTGTTATAACAGACAGAAGTGTGTTTTAGTCTGTGTTCATATCTTATTCTGAGCACATTTAACTATTGCTATTGCAGTCTTTCTGTTTATGATTGTGTGGCAGTGTGTGTTATGTTATGTATAAATAACACCAACGTATTAGAAAGGAAACAGCAGCAAGTGAGAGCTTCTTCCAGAAAGCTGGATTCAGTAACAGACCTTTGGCCTCTCTTCTCCCTTTGGAATAAACTGATCCCAGACCTGCCGGCTTGGTAAACATTTTACTGCCGTTACATCACAGGACTCCTGCGTATCCAAGTTCATGTTTCATGCCTCTTGCTGTCATCTGGAGACACCGACATGTGAAGTTATCGGGTGTAGCTTTAAATGGTAAAGATAGCAGGAGGCTCGTGTTTCCACGCGCTCTCTCTGGGTTCAGTGCGTCACGTGACGCACTGAGATCAGTCATTTTGTTATGCTATGCATGAAATCAGAGGATACAGATGGTCGTAAAATTCATTTCTCTGCAGAGGAACAAAGGCGAGTAAAACTGCCTGCCGTGGCGTAGCTGTGTGCGGCGTGTGTGTTTCTGACGTTTAAAGTAACATCTGCTGATGGTTAGGATGCCGCGCTCGCTCTCACACCCCTGCTGCTCCTGCAGTACCCGGCGCGCGGTGAGCTCATCGTTCATAGGCGGCTACTTGATCGGCAATTAATCAGAGGGGAGTCGGGTTGGACCCCCTGCCCAGATTGACATGCTTTTTAGGGCTTCCAGGGTAGAAGGTCAGTCAGCTGTCAGAGGCTTTGATAAAAGGTCATAATAAAAAAGGCAGCAGGAGATTTTATAAATGTACAGCGTGTGTGCGCTTAAAGAGGGAAAAGGGTTTTCTCCCTTCCCCAGTTCTACTGTTACTCCACACGACTTTCCAGGGCCCAGTAAAAGGAAATGATTACATGCCGCTAAAATGCATCATACAACAATGCAGTAGCGAGGGGCGAAATGAAAGCCCGCTGCGAAGCGGTGCCTGTCGTGCTGTACAGCCTCACAACACGGAGCTGCTTCGGCTCTCCTCAATCAAGTGATAACTTTTAGGAGTCGAAGCTATTTTGGGGGGGTTTTTGCAGTTTTTCTATCCCTCTGTAATAATGTTTTGGAAGGAGTGCAGAGCAGAACAGAAGCCGCTGAACAAACTGGGTTTTGTGCTTGGGCGAAGGACTTGAAATGTCGTTTACTCAAGCTCCACTGGGAATCACTGTTTGTTCCTGCCGGAGGCCGTCCCGATGACATGTCGACATCTTTAGAGGATCAGCGCACTGCTGTACAGAAATAAGAAACACTTCTTTGTGATCAGCACTGGAAGTTTGGAGTAAGTCGTCAATTTGATTGGCTGCCGGAGTGCAAGTTTTAAAAGATTACTCCTGTATGTTTCAGCTTGGGTCTGATTGTGTCGTGTTGGACATCAGTTCCATTAATTGCAATAACACTTTACTCTGCAAAGTAATACAGAGGATCACTAAAACTGATTTATAATGGCCATCAAAGACCCATCAAACTGCTCTGCTCAGTTTATAATGTGAATTCTGCTTGGCCTCATTTCTGAAACCCCACGTGTACTCTCACTCGTATGCATACACTCACTGCAGTACTGTAGTATAACTCATAATTAGTGAAAAATATAATGTCTCATGTGAGGATTGTGTGGAGAAACAACTCCGAGGGGGGATGAGGTAAAGTAAGAGGAGACACACGTTTACCTTGTAACTTTACACATGACACACACCATTGCATCTCGGACCGCTACAGAGTACTGGGCTGCATAAACAATGCTGAGGACAGATGACAACAGCAGATGCTGAACCCCACACACACACACACACACACACACATTTTGACTGGCTTCTATACATTTACTCACGCTGAAGTCTGCCGGTGAACCCGACACTGAAAACACACACACACACACACCCTCATCAACTATTTCCATGGTGATCTGGCATCTTGTTGAACATGGAGTGTGATTGATGCTTCTCAGAGCTATTAGGTTAGTTTTTCTTTTTTCTTTTTTTTTTCTTTCGTTCTCCTCTCAGTTGTATAAATCTTTGGCCTTTTCTCACGCGGTAATTAGCCCGACCCCAGACATGGAGGCCTATTTTTCATGGCAGCCTGTCCTTCCTGACATGCTCGGTGACAAAGCGCAGACCGTCGTCACACCGTCCTCCGGTCCAACTCAAACATTCTGCTACGGCTGAAGTGCAATGATGTGATTGTCCCAAATAGGTCACGGGCCGACGTCCAGCTGTGTTTCCTGTGTGAAATGAATTGCTGAGGGTGCATGATGTGTGTGTGGTTTTATGGGAGTGAGTGTGTCTGATTGAGTCGTAGGTGAGTTTTTGGGTTAGTGCACATTCCCTCTGTGTGTGTGTGTGTGTGTGTGTGTGATATGTGATATTGCTGAGGAAGCAGTAAACAGAGCACTGCCCTGCGACGGCTCCCTATTTGACATTTACAGAAGAAACCAGTCGGACATGTTTCCACATTAGGTCTTAGCTGGCGATGTTGAACAGCTCCGTCCCAGACTTATCTCACGTTACATTATTTAATGGATCACAGTTTCTCCGTTGGAGGTGTTAAGACAACATGCCTGCGCAGTAATCTGAAATAGTTTTGTAACGTCTCGCAATCCAGTGTGAGGTCGGGAATTTAACACGGTACCGTACAATGCCTCCTTACATCACACAGATGAAATTACAGGTCAGAGACATAACATGCTTTATTCTATTATTATTATATCATTTATTCTATTATCAGGGCCTCTAACATGCTCTGTTACACTTCATAGCACTTGATAGCATAAGTGTTTCCAGGATTTCTAGAGTAGTGCAAGAAGTCTACAGCCAGTGCTTCCAGCTAACTGTGAACCCATGCTGATGTTCAGCAGGTATAATATTTACCATATTGAGATGAGAAATTCATTAGTTCTGCAGGTATTTAGTCATAAGCTAAAGTATTGGACGACTTTATACGGAACTAAATGAAGAGTCCACCATCACCATGATTCTGTTGTTCTCCCCTATTCAGTCCGTTGACAGTTACCAATACTTAGTCTGCATTTTAAACTCACTGGGCTTTCTGTACACGCTAAAGTCCTCTTTTTCAATGGCATACAAAAAAACCTTAGTTGCCTTTTCCTCATTGATGTTGGTGATTCTGTTTAAGGTTGCTTCACCGTTCAGCTTCTCCTAACTTGACCCTGTGTATCACTCGGCCCTGAGGTAGGTCAGGACCCATCATTGTGCACATGGCTAAATATTGTTGCCTCGTTAAAGCTCTGAATGATGTAATGTAATATTGTTGCTGTTGTGATAGGTTGTTGTCCATGTGGCTTCCTAGTTAATAGTGACTTCATGGCAATCCATCGAATAGTTGTTGTTATATTTCAGTCCGGACTAAAGTATTGGACCTGACTAGTATTTAAACATCTGTTTGTGGTCTCAGGTCAGTGCACAGGACAGAGGATTAAAACGAGTGCAAGCATTTCTAATATATGTGTATGATCTTGGACAGTTGAGAGAGTTACTACATCATAGCACATTATAAAACCGCAGCTTAAACAATCTGATCTACAAGAGTCCCTCGTTCTGAGTGGCTGCCTCTGAGATGCAGACTTAGCTGGAGGATAGTTATCAAGGGATATGGTTTTTCACTCGGCTTCACTAATATCCGCAGTGCTACCATAAAGCGGAGCAGTAAATGTGAAGCTTATGTGTGTATCCAAGCTCAAACCAAAACTATCTGCGGACAAACTCTTGCCTCCCTCTCTCCATCGCTGAATCATCTCCAGTAAAAGCTCTTGTTTCGCTCCAGCTTTGTGCAGAGTTGTTCAATAAAAGGTGCTAATAAAAGTAGAGGACCTACTACAGGTCATGGGAAAAACAATAATGGAACCCTTTTGAGGTTTTCCCCTCTGTAATCCAAAAGAACACTTTGGCTTTATGCTAACATTACATCGGATTATTAAGACATGTTGGCAGCGCTGGAGTTGAACTCTTTTGATCAAGGCGCGCAACTCTCAAGCTTATTTAACGTGCCACTATCCTTATCCTCCATCTCAAGGTCATGGCAAAACACTAACATGTGATCGCCCGTCTTCCACTCTCTCAGCTGAAGTGACTCAGGAGGCCCTCTCCCTCTGAAGAGCATGCTGACTTTGACTCGTAAAGACACTCGTACTGTAGGGACAGCAGAGATGACAGATAATCCTAAAATAGGAAAGATGCATCAGTCGTAAGTTTGGCTTCAGTTACTGTAGATACTGCATTTAGGAGCTGAACTCATGCGCGGTGTTGTCCATGAATGTCACTTGATATGGTTGAGGGCTTTTTCTGTTCTGCCTGTTGGATCTTCACATGCAGTGCATTGTCAAGGTCGGGGGATAGGAGTGTATTGTTACCTCTCGTTGCAGTACGTTTAGTCCCGCCCTATAATGTAATCAAGCAACACTGGCTTATTAGTCAGAAGACTGAACTGCTGCATCTAATCCACTGGATCACCCACTGATAGTGCACATATCATTTAATTTGAGTCATCGTTTGAAAATAAACCAACACCTTTCAGATTCAAATAAAACACAAGTGATGGTAGGTTCAATTCAGGAAGAAGATTCCGACAAGGCTTTGAAAAACCTAATGGTGATTGACACCCTATCTTCTGATGCTCATGGACTCTGTCTAAGCACCAAGAATGAAGTTGAGCATCCAAAATGAGCATTTAAGTCAACGAAACATCCCACCAGAATCTCTCCAATGACGCCACACATTTAGACACTGCAGGGACTTTCTGGAAGACGGACATCTTATCTCAGTTACCACCTTCTCTCCTGTTGATTCATACACTGACCTCTCGCGCTCCTGCTCCAGCAGGTTGGTGAACTCGTCGCTCTTCTTCATGAAATCTCCGTGGTTCCTCTTCTCGTCCTCCAGCTTGTACAGGGCCTGTTTGTGCGACTGCTCCACCATCAGCAGCTGCTCCAGCATCCGCCGGTGCGTCTCCCTCTGCTTCTCCACCAACTTGTCCAGCTGTGGGGGGAGCACATAGAAAACACCTGTCACGTCTGCGTTAGTCATGGAGGGTTTTTCAGAGAGGGATAGAGGGTTACCTCTATCATGGGCTTCTCATAGATGTCCTCCTGGAAGACGTCAGCCTTGCCCTGGATGGCGTCCCTCTGCAGGGACTGCAGGACTGTCTGCGGGGTTACAAAGCCATATTTGGCCTCCAGCAGGGCCATGTCGATTTTCTCTGCCTTCAGCACTGTGATCACCTCGTCTCTGGCCTGTAGGGGGGTAAGAAGGTGGATTTGGTTAGATTCAACTTTGTGATTAACATGAGATAAATCTATGCTAATCCAAATATCCTTAACGTAACCTCAAATATGATTGAGTCTGTGTTTACCTTGTCCTGGTCATCTGTCTCTAACTATGTGTCAGTGAGAAAAATGTACTGTGGGGGTACGCTGGGTAAAAAAGGTGTTTGCAGGAGAGACCTTTCTAAATAATTTTTCTTTTGTAGTTTGACATATATAATACATCAGGGTTTTTTAAAGAAAGATTATATAGAAAAGCCTAAATGTGTGTGATTTGGTATAGAAATAGTTCAGAGAGACAGTAGTTCTGGGGAATTGTACTGTTTCTCTCACTTTCCCACAGTCAGATCCAATACATGCCTTAAGACAGGTCTTTTTGTTATGTATTTGGTGTATTCTGATGTCAAACAGCAATGTTGGGCTATCTTAAGAGTTGTTACGTTTCTATGGTATCAAATAACATAATCATGTTCCCATAGACATCCAGGAATTGAGTGAAACTATGCAAGTAAACTAAGGGGGCTAAGGGATTTCCAAGCTTTGTCTAAGGGGAGGCCCACAGTCTCAGACTTTGAAAAGCCCTGCAATAGATGCTTCTATCTCTATAAGGCAGACTTGTTCCTATCATAAAACAACAGTGCCAGAGGATTCCTGGATCCAGTGCTGGAATGACAGGAAGTAGCCTCAGCTGTTGGCTGTCCATTAACATAGGCTTTCAGTCCATCTTGAGTGCCCACTGCCCACTGAGCCACCGTGTCTGACTATATGTTCGACTGGGGCCAGTGCCATGTCTGCAGGCCTGTCTGATGCTGTGCTGGCTGAATGTTCCCAGTGCTCAGTCATCTCTACACTTTGAATTACCTGCAGCTCTCCCTCCAGCAAGCTCAACAGAAAGACAAGGTCATCTCGGGAAAGGTCCCTGCCCTTCTCCCTCCGACCTGCCTTTGCAGCACTGCTGGCGCTGCTACTCCCACTCCCACTCCCACCAGCACAGGTGCTGTTCTTGGCCGTCTTGTGATTCCTCTGAATGGTGCCGGTGTCATCCAGTGGCTCCCGGTGTCTGCTGCGGCGCTCAGCCCTTCCCGAGGGCTCCTCTCGCTCGACCGATCGCTTGCGTGTGTCCGCCTGCTGCTGTGCCGGCTTGGCCTTGGTTACGTCCTCCAGACTGTTGCTGCGGGATCGCATGTTCCTCTACCTGTTGAATCAATGGGAGATGAAAGGATGAGTGGAATTTCTTTTTTATATCCTGCCTGCAGATATACACACACATTTCTTTCACCACGTGTCTTGTGAGCATGTATCTAAGTGTCTTGCATTAGTTGGACACGTGTTGGACATGTTATGTGTATCTATTGGATTATTATTACCTCCGCCAAGGAGGCCAACTGGGAAGATTCAAGTAAACGCCCCCTCAAGTTGGAATAAGAATTTGTAAACAGCTATCAATGTGTTGTCCATGTTGTTTCTATATTACGACTTAAAGCTCATGCCCAACTCGGGCAATTGGAGCATCTGAGGAGCATGTGAACGCACCATTGGCCGAGGCGGAGGTCTGCACTCTCTGAGTACCATTCTAGTTCATCTTTGCATTAACTCAAGACACAGGCAACACAACAGACAGAATACAGAATGTGCCAAATTTGAATCAATGACCTTTACTTTGAAGGGCTGAAAAGAACAAAAAACACTCTTGGATGCTCTTGGATGCTCTTGCATGCGTAATCAATATGGGATGGGATGTTTGTTGCGTTCCATGATTTACTTTTTGACTGATGAGATGTTTTAGGGTTAGGATTTAGACATTAGTGGACATGAATCCCACTTTCAGCTTGAACCATTGATGTCTTGTATATCCCAAACAAACCCGACACATCCCAGGAAACATACTCCACTAAACAACACAGGGAGCACAAAAATGTAAAGAATGTGACCAAAGGAAGTAGAAATGTTTATGTCTGGGCTTTTCAACCTTTCAACACCCTTGGAGGCAGTGAATGTCTAAACATAACTTTTGTTTCTTACATGTCATTCTGTGCAGTGGGATCTCGTAATGCCTTGCTGAAATAACCTGTTCTGTCATCATACTGTACTGGGCCGTAAACTAGACCTAGGTAATACGTCCAGATCCACATTAGTCATCTGTACAGCGCAGCATGTCGTCATTGCCTGCCATGTTATTATTAGTCACTCAGCGGAACAGAGTCATCATCACCACGTCGTCCCACCGGCCACAAAGTACGATTATGGCGCAAATTTTCTGACAGTGCCAGAACATTTTTGGACCTGGACCTTTAGTCCTGTCGCAACATATTACCCAAAACTGCCTACCGCCATTCACGGCTGATGAAGTTTCCCATGACGTGACATTTTTGACTAGAAAAAGGCGGCCAAAACCAGTCCTGCCAGAGGATTAAGGCACTGGAGCATTGCGGTCTTTTTGTTTACCTACTTTGTCTTTTCTACAGATGATGATCGGTGGTCTGATGCGTTTGGACCCAGAGAGTGTTTAGAAAAAGGGATAACATCAGAGTAGATGACGTATGAATAAAAAAGTATCATGGCTCCCTACCAAGGTCTGTTTGGAGTGTACACTGTGTCTTTGTGACGTCTGCTTTATGAATGGGCCATTTAGTCACTCACTGACTATGATAAATCGAACTATGATAAATAGATGCTCTAAGCAGGCAGGCAGGCAAAACAACCGTAAACTTGCCAAGTAATTTATTACTTTTTCAGCATTATACTCAGCTCAAGTAAATATATCCAAAAGACAAAGCAGGACTGAGATGAAAACATGCTGAAACTCATGTGCATGTGTTTGATGTGAGAGAAAATAATCTGTCCAAAGGCATTACATCATCATCCATCCAGCTCGGCTCACATCAAAAAAGTTTCTCAGTAACTGAGCTCAAAAGTTTCTGTTCTGGGTACAGACGGTATTTCACAACACTGTACTACCAACTGACCTTTATTTAGTCATTTGTATCCGTCAGGCGAACATAAGACACAAATATTTCAAGTGTGCTTCTGATGATGAATGATAAACTTATCCTACATCTTTCTGGTAGCTCAGAAATATGAATATTCTGAGCTTTTTAAATGGTTACAAAGCATTTGACTCATTTATAATTACTTGAATGAAAAAAGGGATTATCTGAAAAAAACTAAAAAAATTGGTGAAATTATATTTAGTTTTAACAGATTACTACAGATTAACCTCAATAGATTTTATAAAGTGTAAAATATATTTAGAAATATATTTTTTAAGAATGGCTTAGTTATGTCAATGTATCAGTGATAGAAATCCAGTAATAAGAAATATTGTATAACAACATATCTGCTCACATACCAAGGAGTACTTGACTTTTAATACTTAGTGTACATTTAGCTGTATACTGTGTTTAATCCCGTATTTTTACTTTAGTATAATTCTGCATACAGGACTCGTAATGTGTTTTTATACTGTGATATTGCTGTTTTTAAAGTGAATGATGGAGATACCACCATGAACTTATATCCACTAGCTAAACCTAAATAACAAAAAAATCTAATTAATCAAGTCGGCTTTATTAGTTTATGAACCTCTGCTGGTTTCCTAATAAACATTTGGATAACTACATTGGCAATCACTTGTCCTGTCCGTCCAAAACAAAAAAAAAACAAAGTTAAAGTTATAAAAAAAAAAAATGTTCAGTCTTAGAGTTGCCACAGAGGCAAAAACTAAAATCTCACCACCAACCGAATTAGCCTAATTGCACCTTTGAAACAATGTTTTCCGTGTGTGTCCCGCCTCTGTGTGAGGCCCTCTGACAGTTTATGAGTAAGAAAGACGGCTGGGTGATTGCATTGTGCACACTCTCGGCAAGGCGCCACATGATTCAGAGCTGAGGTAATTCCCTGCAGTCTAAGACAGACTCCACATCGACTTACTCACAGATCTGGGCTCCAGCATAGACAGAGCAGTGTGTGTGATTGTATTGGACATTCAAACCTTTCTTGTACAATATGTAAAGAATACAGAACAGTTTGTTTGTCATTAGAACACAATGTAACCTCTCTACATCATTAACTCTGCTCCTGCTCAACTGCAGCCTGTTGAAATGTCCCAACCCATAATGCAACAGACACACAGATGCTCACACTGACACATAACATTCTGTGTGATACAGATGTAAGCAGAGATTGCTCAACAAATCCAAAGGTCACAGACACGTAACCAGCGGCCCCGCTGGGATTCCTACACGTGCAAGTATCACATATCTGCAAAATCTCCGAGATGGATCAGAAATATATCACATAGTTCATAAAAAGGTTCACTGAGGGGACGGGAGAAAAGCTTCGTATTGGAACTGACGTATCTTCAAGTCGGTCCCTTACTGCCGAGGTGGGAGTTGAATAAATGAGTTTTGAGATCAGTGTTACATCTCTGGTGAGCGATGGTCCTGACTTTGAGTTATTCGTTGTTGGAAACTTGGAGCAAAGCGGTCAAAATTGGAAATACTGGAATTGCAAGAGTCCAAAAAAGCTGGCCAAAGCTGTTCTGTGTTCATGGAGTGAAATAATTTGCTGGACTGTAGAAACACTGCTCAAAACACCTTTCTTTCATTATCTAAATTCCCATTTGTCCTTTGAAGATTTGAGACCAACTCAAAGCCTAAAGTATACTTAATGTACTAAAATCATTAGATTAACACAATGAGCTTTTATTATCAAATATATATCCAAAATAAACCTTCTGAAAGTGAGAAAACAAAACCAGACATTTAGACTTAAGTAGCTTGACCTACAGTAGATATGATAGAACCCATGAGTGACTCTCAGTTTTACAGCATTACAGTCCAAATTTAAATACACACAAGGTGTAAATCTCATTTTGGATAACAGCAGAGGTGCAGGATAAAAAAGACTCTGTTTAGAAATGTTCCTCTGCCGGAGGAAGCAGAAAAACTGGCTGTTAAAATGCTTGTGTACGCTGTGCGAGCACATATTTCCTCCATGACGGTGTTGTGCTCTCCGTGTCGTCAGCTTGGAGAAGGTGTGAAGACAAAACTGCCAACACACAAAGTTAATTAGCCACCATCTGTGGCCCCGGATAACTCCGGCAGATCCCTATAGGGCATTTTCAGCACATTAAATCTGAAATATTCCAGGTGGTGAAGACATTTATTCCTCTGAATCTCTGTGACAAAAAGGAATGAATTAATAATTGTGAGATAATGTCTTTGGAAAGATCCTTTTTCGTTGGAAATCTACACAGTTTGGTTTCTCATGATGTCACGATATTACCCGACAGTAATCATGTTTGTACCTGTGCTTCTAATGATTCCCTTCTGTGGAAGTACTCATTGACAATAACAGCGTGAATGAACGGGTGTGTGACATGTGTGAAACTGCCCAGAGATGATTTAACCGCGCTTTGTCCTCTTGTTAATCCCATCCAGCCAGTGTCAGGCGTTTTTTTTGTCAGAGCAGCTTGAATAAACTCCAATAACTTTTCATTTTGTGAGCGTGGATCGGAGCCAGAAGGTGATGTTATGATTAACAGGTGCTCCGATCTTATACAAGGGACTTGGCTGCTTGGCTTGGGTTTGGCAATAAAGACACAACACATTGAAAAGAATCATTCAAGCACAAGCACGATAATACACAGAGGGAGGATTAATGAATGTATTCGTTTGGTTTAACAGTCCCTATGACTTTTCATTTCAGGTATGCATATATATGTCGATGTCTAACATGTGCGCACACAGTAGCTCTTCTAGAGAATCAGGGTTGTGGCAAGTGGACACACACCTGTACAAACACTCACACATAGAGCCAAAGCAACACTTTGTTTTATCTGTGAGGCTTTACTGCGGCACAGTGGTGCTTTGAGCTAAATGCTAACATGCTCACATCGGCATTTTATTTATAATTATATATACTTCTATTTTTCCAGCAATGTTGTCCTTGTTCTTAGCTGTTGGCAACCTCTGGGTCTGAAAAGTGAAGCCAATCCAGAGAGCCTTAAACCTGCATTATTTCTAGTGGCCAGCAGGGGGCGACTGGTTGCAAAGTCCGATTGTATAGAAATCTATGAGAAAATGACCCGACTTCTCGCTTGATTCATTACCTCAGGAAACATTTTCCTAACACCTTTCTGGTCTTAATCTCTAGTTTCAAGTCTTCTTCAAGACAGCATGATGTTTCTTTAGTAAACTATGTTCCCACTTAGAGTAATATACATGAGTAAGTAGGCTATGCTTTAAGGCGGGGCTGCCTTGTGATTGACAGGTCGCTACCACGTTGTTGTCCAGTCTCAGAACTTTAACCCTTTCACAGTGTTTTCAGTTCATGAAAGTTAATTGTAACATGTTGGTCGCCTAAAAATGTCTTGTTTAGTTATACTGTGCTCCACCCTCTTCTATGTGTTCAAATACTTGGCCATTAAAACACAAAATGCAGCGGAGGCTGATGGAAATGTCATTAGTCTTGCAGATATTTGATCAAATTAGAGATGGTGACGCGATGATGGCCGTAGATGAAACATCTGTACATCACCAGAGTTGTTATAAATCCTCCTCTGGGCCCCGAGAATGTCTGAACAGCATGTCACGGCAATCCCTCCAATAGTTGTTGAGACATTTCAGTCTGGACCAGAGTGATGGACCGCTGCCATCCCGAGAGACACTCTCAAAATTAGCAATATTAATCAAAACAGCTTTCTTATTCATTCATAAGTTCTCTTTCCTTTTTTTCCTCCGTCCCTGAGGCCCTTCCATTACCTTGTGCTCTCATTAAGCAGTGAGGACAATGTCCGAAGCCAAAAGCAAAGCTGTTACTGGAAACAGTTGGCAGTTTGGGCTTGTCTAGCCGGGACCACCAAGGTTTCTCCGAATAGCTACCAGGTCAAAAGGCTCTTTCATTCAAAGAGCTTTTACGCAATGAACTCACCAAGCCTGCCTGCCAGCCAGTCACCATCTCATACACCCTCATAAAGTCCGTCTATAATGGCCATCAAGTCCTTTTATCACACATCTGAACATTTTAGAAAGCCATTAAGCTTATTATTTTGGGGCTTTATGATTTTGGGTATTTTTCTGCGACTGTTGGGACTCACAATCTAAACCAGAACCACATCCCTGGCGCACGCACGCACACACACACACAGACACACACACACACACACACACACACACACACACACACACACACACACACACACACACACACGAAAAGCTTTCTCAGATTTTACCCAAACGTTGTCAATATCCCTTTAAGTACACTCCCCGACTCTTGCTGTCTCTGAAAGCTAAAACAAGCTCGCTTTTTAGTGATGACTTCACTTTTCATGTGAGCTGGAAGTAAAGCAGAGGGAGGGCCGTTAAAGTCAAGAGGGTTAAAGGTGAGGAAGCAGGTGTGCTACAAAAAATATACCTTTTCTCCAGCGCACTCACACTGTGCATGGAAACACATGCAAACAGGAGCCTGTGTGGACAGTTACACGCAGACACTCACGCAACATGTGCATCGCATGTACACACCCACCGCTGCACAGGAACACACAAATTACAGAGTGGATTCCTTTAGCCTGACATCACGCTGCTGTCAATATGATTTAGGGGGAGAGAAGCGCAGATCAAAAGAGAGCAGAGAAAGGGAAGAGAGGGGAGGGAAAGATGGAGGAGCTGCAGTGTAGCCTTTGGAGGGTCTGTCTGCAGCTTACTGTACACAAAGTGTACACTAAATTTCCACTTCAATCCTTTCCGAGGCGACTAAATGCTTTCAGGTGGCTTGAGTAGATTATGTAACGTTTGTAGAAGCTTTTTTAAGAATCCCACAGACTCAGACATGCAGTGTTGCTGTTCCAGTGTTAGGAGGGAAATGTACTTTGAATTGTTGCTTTTTCTTTTGAATCTGCACATGAATATTCAAAAGATGGTTTCAGGTAGAATACGTTAGAGTTAAGGAATAGTTAGAGTTACTATCTTCTGGCTTTAGCTTCATACTTAGTGCATGAGAGTGGTTTCATTCATCATATGCTGCTGTGGTCTTTTTATTAAGAGTATAACAACTGTGTGTACGCATGTCTCGACTCAAAGCATCGATATCAGAGGTAACTGACTGCAGTCAGCTCCATGTAACATCTACATTCTTCACACTGTTAAACGTCCTGGTCTGCTGTGATGAATGTGAGCTCACAGACATGTGCTGTGTAATCAAATATCCATTTTGGTGCTCGACATATTTTCACTCTATCATTTCACGGGTAGTAAGATCTAGGTTTCTTTTGCGTGCTAACGTGAGTATTATATCTGTACTGTGCTTTACAGCAAACGTATCGCGCACATTCTTGCATTAGTTCTTCACAAAGTCAATGATGCATCTATTATTCTTTATATAATCCACATTTCATCCCTGCACATCATAATTCACAATCTTATTTATGTCTTTGCCTGTATGCGAGGCCACACACAGAAAGAATGAGAGAAATAAAAGCATGTAAAGTTTAGTGTCAGCGATGATTAAACTCCAAACTCTCAGAGCCAGAGGAGGTCAGGTCACTTTTCCTTTTGGCTCAGTGGAAGGTTCACATTTATTTGACAGGGCAGAGTGAAAACATCTTAAAACAAGCTTGATAAGAATATAAAAGATCATATCATACATTGTTCTTATGATGCAGGAGTGAACCGTTAATGCAGTGAGCTTTCAGAGCCTGTTAATGATGACTTAATGATATACAGAACTGTGTGAATGCTTTCAGTAAATACCATTAAGTGGTAATAAATATGTTTTGGGTGAATACTTTGGGAGGAGGTGTCTAGTTGTTCCATTGTAAAATATAAATATAGTTCTAATGTTTCTACTTGTATTGCTCCATGAAGTGTTATTAAACAGTGTTAAATGCATCAGTATTGCTAACAGCCCCCAAAGAATGGCGGTCAGAGTGTAGCTTGCCGTGCCCGAGGGGTTTGAATCATGTAGCCAAGTAAAAAAATAAAAAAACCCAGAGTGAAATGTTTACAAACAGTGCAGGGGTTGCCGTAGTAACAGGTAGCGATCAGCCTTCAGACCTCGAGGTCGGATGAGGTGCCATAAAACCATCGGAGATGTTTCCTGCGAGCATTAGCGCTGCTGGACTGAAAAGCAACAACAGAAGTGGTTTGGGAATTCTTCTGCTCTGAAGTCGTCCACAGCTCACGGCCACAACTTCCAACAGTCAGGCAGACAGAGAAGTTTCAGATGGAGCCACGCTGGTGTGCAGAGCTGTAGGCAGAGCTGTAGGCAGAGCCGGCCCTACACAGTAAGCCATAGAACATTTAGTGCCATTTTTGCCAACAAATAGTCACATGTGACTGCTCATTTACTGTTTAGGTTCCATTTGACCTGTTACTAGAAATGTTGCCCTTTTCTTGGTAAATGTTATGTAACCATTATTCTTAAAGGTGACATATTGAGTTCATGTTCATGCTTGAATTTTAGGATTCATGTTTACATGCTTTAATGTTAAAGAAACACTTTTCCTCCTACTGTCTGTCTGACTATACCTGTATTCGCCCTCTGTCTGAAATGCTCTGTTCTAGCGCCTGTCTCTTTAAGAATCTCTTCCCAACTAAATCCAGTCTGCTCTGATTGACTTGTTGAATCCCATGTTTTCTGACCGAGGCAGCGCAGGTTGGTCGGCCCTGCAGATACACAGCTATATGTGCACTGTGCTCCTTTCGTCTTTCTTTCTCATGTGATCAGTGCACCAGAATCTTCACAATATCATTAGTTATTTGTTATAAATGTTATGTTATTGCCTGGTGCATCATATCTTTTTAGCCATACTTTTCATTTGGACATCTTACGCATGAGATTCAGCTCTTTCCAATGAGAACATAACACTAACATATGAATTCACAGGGATGAGGGGTAATAGACAAATACTGTGTTTACTGCATTTAAAGATAGTGTTGCTGCTAATGCTTAAGTCTTTACATGCTTATTTGTTCATTACATTTATAATACACTGAAAGCAGTTGTACAGTAGACAGCTGCCTGCATGGATAGATACAGCATGTGTTCTTCACCAGGGGGCGCCATGTTGCCATTTAAGCTTGAAACTTCTAAACTGTCAGTAAAGGTTCCAACAACAGAGGTCTCGTATCAACAACTATTCAATCTAAAATGTAAAAACTTCTTCAATGCAGCTTCTCAAATGGGAGAATTTGCTGCTATTTGTTGTATTAATTGATAGTAAAGTGATTCTCTTTGGATCTTTTGACTCTTGGTCGGACAAAACAATCGATTTGAAGATGTCCCCTCAGTCTGTCAGACTACTGACATTTTACACACCAGTCGAGGAAAAAAATGTAAATTGCGTCACTAACACCTTATGTGGTAGACATTGCAAATTTGTGATTTTTAGAAATGTAGATTAAACATGCCATAAAGCTGGTGACTGTCAGGACGTTGGAGGTGAATAGTCATCTGGGAATGAAGGAGGAAAGACACTGTACTGTTGTACTGAATGTGTAAATGCACACACACACACACACACACACACACACACACACACACACACACACACACACACACACACACACACACACACACACACACACACACACACTGTCTGGCTGTTTGTCTGCTTTTGAGCAACAGTGTTGCCATGAGAATGTCTTTCTCATGATCTCATGGCTGGCTCCAAGGTGTGTGTGTGTGTGTGTGTGTGTGTGTGTGTGTGTGTGTGTGTGTGTGTGTGTGTGTGTATTAGTGATTTACCTCGTGCCAAGGTCTCCACATTTAACAAGGTCAAGCTGGTGAAAACAAAAACAGACAGCAGTACAGAAGTTCAGCGACCTCTCAACCAGAACCGAGACCAAATGACTTTTTAATGGGGCCCATAATTCTGTTGGATTCAAACATCAGTGCAACAGAACATGACGCACACAAAGTGAGCCTCAGTCTCTTACTGTTGCTATTTGACTCTATGTATAGCCTGGTGGGCTCCCATGTCAGCCTCAATACACGTTCTAAACACGCCCAATATATTTAATATCCTGTATCCACTTTCATGCCTTGGCAGGTGCTCCACGCTCAGTGTCATCAGACTGTAACCGTGTCTGTTCTGCAGCAGGTGATTATGAGAAAGAGAAGCTTTGAGGACTGATGGGGAGTGAGTTGGTCTGGAGCTGCCGTAGTTATATAATACATATAACAGCATAAGTGAGGGGTCATCCAGTACAGTGGCCGGCTGCCTGCTGTGTCTCACACATGCCATGACCATGGACTACCTGCTGAGCATTTAGCTGCTAAAGCTAGCCCAATCTGTTACCTGTTAGTCCTCATTTCTACTACATGTTGCCTTTTATAAAGTAATTACCGGCACCAAGGAGGTTATGTTTTCGGCTCGGGTGTTCTGTCCGTCTGTCGTGAACCTTGGTGTCGAAGAAGAACCCACTAGGAGCGGATCCCGATGACGGGGCAAATTCACGAATTATGTTTCACTTTCGTTACCAGTGTGAGAGTCGGAGAAATCAGAGTTCCCCACTGGGATAATTCACATTAACGCCCCATCAAGTCGAAACAACAACCGAACCGCTAAAGTAACATCCAGTATCTTTAACCAGACTGCATATTTTATATGATGCTATGCTGTTGTGTTATTCTAAAACATTCAGAAATACGCATTTTATTTTTCCTGTGACTTGGCAGATATGAGATGTGAAGTGGAACAGAAAATAAATTGCACCGCCTACACTGGTTACAGGAAAAGCTCTGCAGCTCTTCACATCCAATGCTGCCAGAGATACAACATGTGTTCCCAGTGAAATTAAATTGATTAGAAAACATTTTTAAAACTTCCAGATTCCCCCCACCCCCTCCTCTAAAGTGTCCTGTGTGCCCAGCATGCAGAGCAGCTCCAGACAGATCCGATGGTAGGAAGGTGTGAATAGCTGGAATGATCTGTCACCACGAGGGCCACCAGGGCAGAAGACGAATCACCTACAAGCCCCAACATCCAAACACCGTGATCCTCTCCACTGCGTCCCCAACACACACACACACACACACACACACACACACACACACACACACACACACACACACACACACACACACACACACACACACACACACACACACACACAGATAAACAGACTGGAACACTGTCAGGTGCAGATAATGTTACCGAGCCTCAAAACCCAGACCCACACGGCTTCTTCCTAATATAGAGTTTTTCATCGCTAGTCACTTATTCCACTGACAAGGGCAGAAATACTCTGGTGAATATGGCAGCTTGTGTGCATTTTATTTCAATTATGTTGTTTTTTTCTTTAAACAGTGCCTCACTCCTTTAATTCATTATATTATCACCTGGTGTCCATTTTAAATCCAGGTCATGATGACGCTTTTGTGTAAAGTATTGTTCGGAGGTTACAGAGTCTTCTCTTCCGCCAGCAGAGGGCGGCACTTTTTTAGTTTTTGGAGAGGCCTTTAGGAGCTTTTGGACTCGATGATGTTATTTGTGACTACTGGTGTAAAGGTTTGGGGATAGTTTTGATGCACCAGACAGGTTGGAGGGAGAAGAATGCAGTCAGTGGCTTTAACCTGCCATTGTTTAGTTTACTGTATATTAGATGCATCATTGTAATAGAAGCTTGTTTGGTTTGGAAGGAAAAAAACGTGTCCCTCTCATGTCATGGAGGACAGACCACACTGTGTTAAGGTAATGTCCCCCTGACTGAGGACTCAGCTCGTCAGCAAGCTCTCACAGTAATCGCATCTGCACTATATGATCCTGGAAGTCACGTAAATGTACTCATCTGTCTCACCACCCAGTATGGAAATAATTCTATCTGAGTCTGTCTGCTCAGCGACCCTCTGGCCTTTCACTAAATGACTGTCAAGGAAAGGTTTAAGTTACTCCGACAGGCAGCTTTAACAGTGACGGCGGCACCACTGCGTCAGGCAGAAGAAGTGAGGTGAGGGAAATATTTGTTTTGTTTTGAATTGTGAGAATAAACTTAAAATGTGGAGAATAAATCAAAACTACTAGCGTCAGCACATTTACTGAAAGTTCGACTTTTATTCTCGGAATGCAAAAATAATATAAAGTCTTCCATATTTTGTTCCCCTTGTGCCTGGCACTTATACTCTGTACTGTTCTACCTTTAGATAGACAATAGAAAAAAGAGTAGGCATTAGCATGCACTCATTCATCGGAGCATTCCCGGTCTGTCCATCCATCTGTGCAGTGACAGAGGATTGACAGTAGAGAATTATAGTGTCTCAGCATCCATCAGGTCCACACACTGTCACACACACACACACACACACACACACACACACACACACACACACACACACACACTGCCTTGCACTGAAACATTAACCTGCAATTATCAGTCAGGTTATCATTGATTCATGTATTAACTTAAAGTGTGTAAATCTCTAGACATGTCATGTAAACTTTCAAGTTCTATAATTAATCTTGGCATATTAGCTTTGATACCCAGAATCAACAACTTCTGGATGGATCGCCACGACATTCCCTACAGATATTCAGGACTCCCAGAGGATGAAGCCGACTTACTTTGGTGAACCTCTGGCTTTTTTTCTCTAGTGCCAACAGCAGGCGGACATTTTCTGGTTTTGACCAAGCGGCATCCTCCGGATCTGAAAAGTGAAGCCTATTGGAAGTTCTTTAAACCTGCTCTCCACTGATTGCAAAGAAGTCCAGTTGTATATAAGTCTATGAGAAAATGACCCAACTTCTCCCCTGATTTATCACCTCAGTAAATATTTTCCTAAATACTTTATGTTCTCAATCTCTAGTTTCAAGTCTTCTTTAATACAGCATTTACATTTACGATTTACAGTAAAGCAAAGTAACTTGTGATTGACAGGTTGCTACCATGCTGTTTTCCGGCTGGGTGTGTTCATAACATTTAATTGTAACATTTTGGTTACCTAAAAATGTCCCTTCTGGTTACAAAAAAACAAGATGGCGACGGCAAACATGTCAAACTCAAGGCCTTCAGAACCGTAGTCCACAAACCAATTGGTGACGTCACAGTGACGACGTCCACTTCTTTTTTACACAGTCTGATATTTTGACTGACATATCTCATCTATAATTAAATGGACATGAAATGTGATTCTATATATGCTGTCATTACACAATCCAACACAAATAGTTATATATATCACAAGTGGAGTGGAGTTGTCTCTGCGTTGGTTGTCTGATGCACTTCATTCTCCTCCTCTGGTCTTTATGTGCCATCACATGGCTGCACACACTCTGACTTTTGGGACATAAAATATTAAGTCACAAATGAAGCAGAAATAGGATTTTCCTTATCATCTCCCCAACTGTGCTGCGTCCCCTTTTTTTTGCATGTTATCCAATCTGTCCCGTTGACGACAAATCCAGGGCTAAAATTAGGGGTCATCCAATCCCCTGCACAGTAGAAGTGAGGCGAAGGCAAAACTGAGGCCTTGCCTGGTGTTGTTGGACCACATCCTGCTGAGGAACTGTGCTGTGGTCTGCTGCATTTGTCCTTTAGCAGCCATGTTTAATTTATCCAGCGCAAAAGGTACTTTCAACCTATCAGCGTACAGTCGGCTTGTAATTGAGACGCTGCAGATGTGTTTAAACAAACTAAAAAGGGGAATTCCGAGCTGTAACTTTAATAGCAGGAAGGGATCGAGGCATTCGCGGAAAGCCTGAGTCAGCAAGGACGATCTCTTTACCGCCTTCAGCCACTAAAACATTCAAGTCTGAGGAAGTTTAATATCAAGGGATCTGTGGCTGCAAATTAGTGCTACAGCTGTGTGTTGACACTGTTCACTCTGTTATATGTAATAATGTTATAGTTGTATAGACCTGGAGCTGTTTTTAAGCAGTGTGCAGCTGCATTGCATTGTGGGAGAATAGGGACATAGCTATAGATACCTTATTATCCCTTCATCCAGGAACAATGCTTTCTGTATTCAATGTATCACAAAATATAAATCAAATCAAGGTTAGGCTTAGCTTCCATCCATATTGTGGTCCCTGCAGGCCACCCCCCCTCCCCCAGCCCCGTTGCCATGCAACCTCCTCATAAGATGTGCGATGAGTCACACTTTGGGCTGTTGACAAGTCAAATGTCTAAGCAGTAATTTGACTTCATCGACTTTATGATAGCGTGCTATTTAGTGCCATAGTCTCCAGGATAACGCAAATCAATTAGCGGGACAGTATCGACGTAACAAACCAACAAGCTGATGTGATTTATTTGTAATGAGCAATCATTGGAGTTTGTGCATCTTGTTGGCACACTAATATGGAATCTCATTATCTGACAGCGGAGGAATTTCTCAAGGGGAAGTGAGGTGATTACGTGCGATGGTCAGTGATTTTAATCCCATTCGAAGCTCAGACGTCTGTGATTTCTCATCCCCCACCCCGGTAATAATTACAGCGCCAATTTCCTGCTTCATCAGCTCAGTGCTAACAGAAGAAGGAGAAATGGATTTTGATTATCTGCTGGATCGCTCATTAGGATCAGTCAACTGAATGAAAACAATAGGAAAGCAAACCTGTCATGTTACAGCTGATTCTGGTTTCTTTATGTAATCTTACCCAATATAAAGCAAAACCTGATTTAACTTGCCGTGAGACCTTTCTGACGGGGAACTGAAGCTGTTATACGTCTATGGTCTTGGCAAAGTCACCAGACCTCATTGAAAAGTCATTTTACCTCGCAGAACACAGAAGTAGCTGCTGTACGGCTGCCTCGATTGGGTACTTTGTTTGTATTATTGAGTGACTTTGGTGAATCCAAACTAACCGAAGGCGCAAAGTCAAAATATTCTAAATATAGCATGATTTTTTTAGGTGTAGAAAATACATTTTGCTGCTGCCACATTTCTTAGCTTCCTGCTGGTACTGTCTGCTTCTCCTGACTGGGGGCTGACCGCCATCTATGATAGGAAATACACTGACTCTGGATGAGTATCCCTTTAAGAATAATATTAGGACCATCGGAAATGGTCACATGTTTTTTTGTATTGTGTGTATATTCAGAAAAAAATACATTTTGAAGACTATAATTTACAGTATAATGCTACCATAACTGACCAAAACAGGGAGGAATAGGGAGTCAAAACCCCAAATAAGACCAAAAACAACACTGCTATTAAAGCATTGGCCTGGTGCGTCACATTATACCACAGTAGACACCCTAACTTGAACAAATTGAGGATAATAATGCAGTTCTCTGCCTCTCTCTCTAGCTTTCTGTTAATATTCAGCTGCTGTGCTGCTTCCAAGCAGTAAAACAACATTTCTCAGTGCGCTGAGTCATGTTTTTCTTTTTCAAACAATCAGTGTACGTCAGTTGTACATGCTGCGCTTCAATTCTGCTCTTTGCCTGAGTATAGGTGCATTGATCCAGTATGAGTCATCAGTGCAGAGTGTACATCAGGTGACATTAGATTTAGTTTATGCATCTAGAACGAGGTCTCTGCAAACTCCTGGTTCAGGTAGAAAGATGAAAACGGCTAAAGGGTGCAAGTCTGTTTTTAAATGAATGCACAACACTTTTTGGAGCTGCTCAAGGCCGCAATACATCTTGGACACCAAACTCTGAAGCACTATTGTGGCTTTGGCCCCCTGCACTGCGTATGACTCATCTTGGCAGATGGGTGTAATGCACCCTCCTTCACCTTCTCAGAGGCTATGTGCTGTCGAGCCCTCGGCCTCATCCCGGCAGCACTCCTGCCAAACAATCCCACTCTGAAAAATCACGCCCGTTTAAGACATTTCACAGATCTGTCCGGTGTTGTTTGGGCTAAAGTGAGTGAATTAAGTGTCACAGGGTGACATTTCTCGCCAGTGTAACACTCCTGTCCTTCCCTCCTGTCCCCTTTGCTGTCGACATGTCTCTTAAATAAAAGGGAGCAGGGAAAATGTTAGTGGGTCAGCAGAAAATAGCCTGATAATTGACCCTGTCATTTAGCGAATGCAAAAGCAGCGCAAGCCACAGCGCCATGCTAAGCCCCCTCATCTCAGCTGGGTCCATTTCTACAGCAACAGCAAACACATAGAGGGGCAACAATGGTGGCTTACGCTCAAAGAGCAGTGTTCGCAGCAGGGCTCCCTTGTTTTATTTTTTTCTCCAGTGCATATTTAGAGTCAGGCCGCCACCTGCGTCGCTTTATCCAATCATGTTACATATGCCAAGAATTTCACAACCAAAGCCAAGTCTCCGGTGGGAATTCAATGCAGAAATAGCAGCGAGATGTGAGCTGGTTCACGGTGAGGCGGTCATGATACACAGCTCTGTAAGGAGTTGCTTTCCATAATGTGTGGCTACAAAGCGAGCTATGCTAAGCTGTACCCATGGAGAACAAGCTAGTCTTAGCATGGGTCGCTAACGTCATCCTGTGTGCTAAGACCGGACTTTTTAAAAGGTTTGATATTTTTGTAATCTTTGTTTCTTGCAGAGAGTTAGGAGGGTGGACTGATACCACACTTACATCTGCCTGCTAAATATAAGGCTGTAGCCAGCAGCCTCTTAGCTTAGCCTAGCATACAGACTGGAAACAGGGGGAAACAACTAACCTGAAATCCACCTACCAGCACCTCTAAAGCTCACCGATTAATATGGTGGATCTCATTTGTTTAATCCATTAAACAAATGAGGTGTAAATACAACTGAGTCTCTGCTGGTTGCCTCCCATGAGGTAATGGTGACAATTTAAGAATGTTACTGATCCGGGCCAAGAAGTATTCTGGCACATAGCTAGTAAACAACGACGTGTTAATCAGTGAGCTTTAGAGACCTTGGTTCCAGTCTTTGTCCTAAGATAAGATAACTGTAATCGGATGCTTAAAACTGCAACATTCAGTTTATATTCCACTTCTGCAGACTACAAAACTGTGACTTCAGGCCACAGAGCAGCACTCTTTTACTTTTACACTGTTGCATATTGACCCAAAACTTAATATATTCTCAAGTGACGTGTGGTGAAACAGAATAAATATACAACGCACATCTTTTTCTCAAAGAATTCCTGTTTAAGTCGACAAGAACTTCACAGGTAATCTGTCTGACGTGCAGACCAGCCAGCATTGTGCACATGGCCCTGACCATTTCTGCTTCATCATGGAAAGCATTGGCCCTTTCTAACAGCTGACTGCAGTGGGCCCTTGTTGTATATTTAACATAGAACATAGGCACTAAATAAAGTTAAGATGGTGACGCACTAGCAAATCCCAGCAATGTGGATGACGAACATTGGTAGCATTCAGGAAATGAAAAGACAAAGCTGTGGTTAAGTACAGCTACTTGTAGCTCATTTTCTGTTCGATACCAATAGGTAGAAGAAAAGAAGCTGGGGAATCTTCATTGTTGCTTATTCCACCATCTCCTTTTCATTTGTTCTGCCTCTGATGTTCTCTCGCTGGCTTCTCTTTTGTTTTTCTTCTCACAGCATATTTTTGGTGGGGGAGTGTGTGAACGTGTTCACAGCTTCTCTAAATCTGCAAAAATATGACTCAGACATGACCAACAATGGATTTGCGCTGTCTGACTGAGCAGGTTATTGGATTTTACTGAGCATGTAAAGGACTCGTGTAAACTTTAAAGCCAGTTCAAAGAGTTGTGTGGGTATTGCAGCTATTCTCCTTTTGAATTTAACCTTGTTGCATTTCCACACATGACATTAGAGCCTCCCGCTATCATCCCCTGCTGATAGTTTTTAATGCAACACAGGCAGCCCTCCAATTCTGCATGTGATTCTGATGCAGCACAAGCATTACTCACTTTTACTCTTCCACAGATATGAGCGGTGTCTGCTGCAGCAAACGGCTCTAAGTTAAGTATGTGAATTATTTATGCACCTGGAGTCCAGCTGTGTGTATAGCGATGCATCAGGGGGAAATGTTCTGCTGAAGTAAGGTGTCAGCACTAACATGCAACATAAAGAAGATGGAGAGGCGATCCACGCTGTGTTTCATCCAATGATATATAACAGGAGATCGTCCTGACTGAACCATTTGAACTGACGATTTATAGATTAAAGAACATCTCACAAATATTCAGGAAATAGTTTATGGTTCTACACTTCAAAAGAAAGTGACTGAATGCAACGTATCTTCATGAAACGGTTCGTATGATTACTTACAAAAACGTTTTTCTGGGTTTTCCTACAAATGTCAAGCAATACGTGGCAATATCTGCTCGTTACATGCATTCAGCTGTTTCAAAATAAACTTCCGTCTTAACAGGAAACAACTTGTTTAGATAGTTTGTGGTTTCAGTTTAAAATATCTACATTGCTTAAGTTTAGGCAACAAAGCTACTTAGTTAGGGTTAGGTAAAGTCACGTAACCAATAAATCAACGTTTTAAGTACAGAAGTTACTAAAAGGGCACAAACAGCAGTGTCCTGTGTTTTTGGACCATTAACCATCGCAGCCTTTTCCATACATGTTTATTCTGCGCTTTTAAACTTCCTGGAAACTTGAAATAGACAAACATTGATTTCATGGGATGAGTAAGAATTTCAGTACTTTTCGTAGGTATAGGCTACCCACAAAAGGTCTACGAGAACATCCTGACTGAATGACTGAATGACGTGCTACTTGCCCTTCTTCCTAATACAGACTTTTCCCTTTATATAGTCATGTGTTCCCGAGCCCTGTATGCTTGTCTTCACTTGCTCTCAGGGGAGCGGGTTCTGTGAAAGCACCTTCCAGCTGATCTTTCAAAGCCCACCCCACTGTACAAACTGATCTCAGCGGACTTATTTTGACTTCACTTGACAGCAGAAGGCAGTGGGACATAGAGAGAGACTAATGTGGGACAAAACTGCGCATCTCTCTCTTGGTATATATAGTGCTCTTTTCCCAGAGCTGCGAGTGGATGGTATTCTGTGAGAGAAACAGGATCCTCCGTCTGAAACAAGTCAGTGTTCCCGCAGCCAAACGCCATGTGTCCCTCAGTCAACACTCGTCTTGTACTGGTCGACCCCACTTCAAGGCTACAATGCTCAGTGAAGTCAGCAAAAAAAATGGTCTTGTTGATTGTAAAGATAACTTTCTCTTGTTTACAAGAAGAACTCCACCTTTCCATTCCTTCAGCAATTTGTCACAACTGCTCTCAGTTAAAAAAAAATGTCTTGCATCAGTAGATGTCCAGAGTGGATCCAAATGTATACAAAATCAGGTCAGTGGCATTATCATGCTTTTATTAAAACTAAACCAGAAAATATCTTAAACCTTTTTCTTTTTCAGCATTGTTGCTATTTTTCTGCACTAGTCACACACATGTACGGAATAATTAGGGCCGGGCATAAGGGGTAAAGCAGAGGAAGAAGATTTATTTATTTACTTTGCATTTCAAGAATGAAGTCAAACTTTCAGTATATGTGCTCACGCTAGTCGACGTTTATTCTCAACATTTCGATAAAAATCTTCCTCCTCTGATTATTTTATTTGTATGCCTGGCTCTAGTTTGACTGAACAACTAAAACAACTAGAACAAAGGACCATGTACTTACAACTAATACAACTACAAACTCAGCATTTATTAAGATACTAATAGTGAAGGCAGCGGATGGGAAAATCATTTGTCATGTAAGTTACATGTATCTCTTTTTAAATATGTATCATGCACGGTATTTGTTATACATACTCGCTTCTATTTTACAATTAATTACAAAGTCCAGCAACTTTGAGGACGGTAGAATGGAAATGAATGTGCAAAAATAAAAATATGATACATTAGCGACTGATCTCATTAACTCCGGGACAGACAGCTCAGGAATTCTGATTAGCCAAGTTTCAATAAACCCCGACATAAATGTAATGTGACAGTTTATTTATTCCTGTGGTCTTTTCTCTTGGCACCCCACCGGGCTGCTCAAGGACACTTCAGCAGGCCTTTAGTGGTTACGAGCAGCCACCGCAGAATGACAGTTACGACCCATGAACTTCTCGCCAAGCGTCCCCTCGTATCATGTGACTGTGATCTGTAATGTGGAGAATGTCTCTGGGTACTATGATGTTAATTGAAAACAATAAAGTGTGGGAAAGCTCTGGTAATCAGTCAACTTTTAGCAATTTGCCCTTAAAAACGTGGCGATTTACTCACGAGAAAAACATGAAAAGTAGTGAAAATCCACGAGGATCTGTTTTTCTACGGGCCGATGAAGAAGAGATTTGCTTTGATTCGTTCAGTGAGTTTTCATGGTAGCATGGCACAAACACAACCAGGCTCTCCCCATCGATGAATCAAACGCCTTTAATGAAGCCTCGCAGCCACGGCTTCTAATCCCACCTACAGCTGGTGAAGCTCAAGGTGCCAAGAGGTTTGCTTTAAAGCGTGTCTCGTCTAATGATCTCTGCCCCACTATCCTCAAACTGTCAATCACACTGAAAGAAAAGGAATTTGCAGCAGAGAAGTACACATATTATTAAAATACGCTCTAAATGTCCAACCAAAAAAGGGATTTCACATTTGTTTCATTGGAATGATATTTAGAGGTCCAAAGAAACTTTAATGAATGCCGGTGCATTCCCGACATGTTTAACCCCCATTGTTATGACCATGTAGACCCGGGGTGCCCAAAGCTTTTCTCTTGGAGGACTAAAACTGACACTTAACGGTGGGCCATGGGCCTAAAGCAAACATCTTTTCTTCTTCTTGTATTGTTAAGATGCAGAATGGCAATATGATCCCTAGTTCCTTTATCTGAAATGCCTTTTGTCCGTGTGCCACTTCAACTCTCATGACCCTACAAACAGCCTTCACCCCTAAACTTGCTGATCAATCTGTCGGTCAGCTGCTTTATTGTGGGCTTACGGCGGATTACCCTCACCAGAAGGCCGTGTCTCTCCGTCCCGCTATCGGAGGTACTCAAACAGATTAACCTGTCACTTCTGGTCACATGCCAAACCCCGAGCCTTTTAAAGCTGCATCTGGAGCGTGCTCGGGAGTCCTTCTGTCAGCCCAAATATTTACTCACAGGAGGGAGGTTTGTGGGAGGACGACTTCAACACCTGTTGATCCCTTTTTATGTTTATCGTAGTCTTTTAGATCGAAGAAAATGGCTTCTTGTAATTGCTTATTTGGTCCAAGAAACACAAATATTTGTTACTTATGAGTAACTGCAGAGCTGACTGCGTGGTGATAATTGGTTGCAGCTATGCTAATCCTTTTTCGTGGTAACGTCTCCCTTTTACTTTGCTGGCCACCACATACCAACACATCTTCAATGTGAGTGCGGTGCTTCCTGTCTGAGCACGTAATGATAACTTTAGAAAAATGGAAAAATAATACCGTCTGCGTCCGGGTTTCACAATTTAACTCGAGTAAAAATGCGTCATTGGCCTGACATTTCTCTGTTGTCTCGCCCACTCCCCTTAGTACGTTTCCAAACTGAGACACGAGAGCAGGCCTGGTAACTTGACCTCCTCCCTCCCTGAGTGTAGGAACTGTATGACACTGCTGCGGGTTCTCATGGACACGCTGCCCTTTGGAAATTCCCTGGCTGCAACCAATACTACCCGTCGTGCAACACCAGCGTCCACTCTAGACGGTATCGCTGCAAAAGAGCGCATGAATTATCACAGCAGCTTTGATGTGGTGGGCAGTTTGACCACGAGGTGCGTTACTGCCGCCAGGGCCATATCATATTTTTTCCTCGTCAGCAAATTCTGTTGAAAAGCGAGGGTGATTTACCGTAAGTCTGCAGGACTTTGAGTTCAAATGCATCCTATTTTTCAGCAACAATACACAGCGCCATGTGCAAATAGAGGACTTCGTAGTTTAGGTCTTTTGTCTCTCCGGCAAATAAATTCAAGCCAATTAGAGCAAATTCACTCTAGTTAGATTAGGATCAGCAGACATTTCTTGTGACCCCCAGAGCCTCCTGTCGTCTAATCTCTATATCT